>NC_088684.1:104088998-104363998 GCF_028017835.1 Emys orbicularis
GTAGCCAAGGGGAGCCCTACTGACTTTGACCATTAGGCCACGCTTCCCTGCAGTCAGGGGAGCCCCACTGACTTTGGCCATAGGGCCACACTTCCCAGTAGTCCAGGGGAGTCCTGTTGCCTTTAACCATGGGCCTACCATGCCCTTGTCCCCCCCCCCCAGGGAGTAGGGGTGTACTGGCCCTGCGACACCTTGAAAATGTAAACTGATATAAACTATTGCTAGCATTCAATATAGGTTAGTATGCCATGTTTATCACCGTAGTATCTGAGCACCTACCATTAAACGGTTTGACTAATATCTGTCACATGTGGTTTCTGTCCTCTAATCCTCTCTCCCTGGGGAGATTTGTGTGTGCAGTGGAGAGTTTTGTTTTGTTAGGGATTTTTTTAAAATATGTTTTTATATGTTGCTGTTTGTTTATATTAGAGAAGGTAAAGTCAAAGAAGTGCACATTGCACTTGCAGGGGAAGGTGGAGAGGTTTCTGATTGTCCTTAGTTCCTGTGGGGTTTCATTTCATAGACTCCCTGAGAATGGTCTGTCTCCTGCACAGGTGAGCTTCACCCTTATTGTACAAAGTTCTATCATGACAGAGCAGTTGAGTGGTCAGCCATGGTCCTCGTGCCAGAACTTTAGGCCATCTTTTACATAGCCTGGGCCCAGGCCATAAAACATTGTGAAGAATTGAACATTTGTCACTGATTTCTCCTAAAGGTAACAGCTTGTTTATTTTCCCACATAACAGCTGCTATCGGCTTGCTTTTGAGGTCCAGGAAAACCATAGCCATAGGTTCCTTGATTTTTTGGGAGCTTCACAAATGAGTTGATGACCGTGGAGAGTAGTTC
This sequence comes from Emys orbicularis, assembly GCF_028017835.1. Taxonomy (NCBI): domain Eukaryota; kingdom Metazoa; phylum Chordata; order Testudines; family Emydidae; genus Emys; species Emys orbicularis. The sequence goes on from NC_088684.1 coordinate 104,089,846, forward strand.
TGCCTAAGCAGCATCACTGTATGTGATCACACCATCATCTGAATGTGTTGAACTTGGCTAATGTCTTTCTTAAAAATATGGCTTTAGAAGTGTTAGCTCCTGTAATGACATAAGTCAATGACATAAGTCATGGAGTCCCTGGTGCTCAACATACAGCATGTAGCCATGAAAGCCAATTATTGGTGGAATACTCAGAAGTAGCTAACTGGGCTGGCTACTGCATGACTATCTTAGGTTAAATAATCCAAACAAATATTATCCCCATGCCCTGGTTATATTTGGATAGCCTGGTAATTTAGGTGCTTCTTAAATTTATGCCTGGGTATAGTCCTGATCCAAATAATAGAAAACTATACTGAGTATACATCCTTCAAACATATAAAAGATCCATAAGAAAGAGGATGGGCATATATATTGAAAAGATAAAAGCTAAGAGGAAATTATTGGCCACATGTAAATCAGGGGTAGTTTTGCCATTGACTTCAGTGTGGCCAGGATTTCACCTTTGAGGTCACATTTTGCCCTTGAATGTGGAAGAGTGGCTCCCATTGAAAACCATAGTCTTTTTAAAGGCAAGTTTTAAATTTTGTGCATGCACAATTTAGTTAACTCAGACATTGTGTGAGCATTCTGCTGATTAGTACCTACTTGCAGAGTAGGCAGATTCCAACATCTGAATTTATGGGTAGCATAATATTTGGGGGAGATTTTCAAAGGCGCTAATAGTAATCAGACATATAACTCCTGTTGAGAGTTAATAGAAATTTAGGCATCTAATTGTCTTTGATAATCTTCCTATATATGCAAATCTATTTGTTCAAATGGGGTGTATTTATTTCTGTTAGATTCCAGCTCCTTCCTGAACAGGTGATAGAACTATCATATGTATGCATGGGCATCAGTGCTCAAAAAGGACATGCAACTTTGTGTACATGAAATGGAGGTCAAATTAAAGCTCTTTTGGATATTTGACCTTGTCAGTGTTGTTTGTTTCCTTGAAAAGAGTGGAGAGGGGCACAAGGCAGAATCCAACAGAAATCCAATGAAAAACATTTGGTAAAATTTACACCCAAAATTAGGCTCCTCATCTAAAATGTTTGGGCATGTTGTGGTGTTCTATAATCTGAATGAGATGTTTGACAATCTGAAATTCAAATAATTTTAAAAAGAGAGAGATGTAAAATGTTTCAAAATGGAACACTAAATGCAGGTTGCCAACTGTCAGTCAGAACGATCACTGAACTCATGCTAAAGTCAACACATCATTCAAATATGTTGAAGGAAAGCTATAGTTTAGCAAATTTTAGCATAATCTAGGGCTAGAGTGAACCTTTAGGCTCAGCCCTGGGGATAGGGTTGTTCATAGCTATGCTGCTCCAGGGTGAGCTCTGGGAAGGAAACGTAGCTCAGTGACACACAGTTCTTCCCCAGATCGCCAGGTTATGCTGGGGGAGTAATTTACTTTGAGGCATTGCCTGCTGCCCTCCTCATGCCCAGCCTGTCTTTCTGGCCAGCACATTGGAATGTGGGGATGGATCTTTGGCTCCACCCTTTTGCTCATAGTAGTGAGTCTCAAATGCATGACCCCTGCTATCCTCTGCACTCAGAACTGCAATCTGGACAATGCAGTCATGCTGGTGGTGTGCTGAGGGTTTCTCTCCTCCCTTTAATTTCCTAATAAGCCATATTTAGTGCTAAGAACAGTCTTATCCTTATTCTCACTGTCCTGCTCCCATTGAACAAATATCAAACGTTCCACTGAGTTCAAGAAGAAGGATATTACACCCATTATCTGTGATTATGGAAGTCCTGCCAAGCAGACAAATGCATGGAAAGGGATAAAGACTTTCATAGTAATTCTACATTTTAGTTGTGTAGCAATTCTTAAGCCATCTGTACACTCTGGGCACTGCAGTGCAAATGTAGCTCTGTAGTGTAGATGCTTCCTCCAGCAACAGAAGGGCATTGTCTATTACTGTATTTAATCCTTTTCTCCAAATGGCAGTAGTGAAGTTCACGGAAGAATTCATCCATCAACCTGCTTTGAGCAGGGGGTTGGACTAGATGACCTCCTGAGGTCCCTTCCAACCCTGATATTCTATGATTCTATGATGTGATAGGTCATTATAACTATGGTGCTCTCGTTGTGAATTTTTCATGCCCCTGAGTGACATAGCTAGGTTGAGCAAATTTTTAAGGGACTTAATCTGTTACTTTTGTTGTTGTTACTGTTCCACTGACATAATCATAACACATTTTTCTATTTTATACATAGGACTCAATTTTGCACCCATTGAGTTAATAGGAAAACTCTCATTGACTTGAACAGCTTCAGAATCAGGCCTACAGACAATATGTTCTAGTATGCCAGTTAGCAACACGAGTTCCCCCAAATTAGATGACACTTACAGGTTAATCTCTTGTGTCTCCAGCAAGAGGAGGCTTCTCTACTCTTGTTCCAGAAGCACAGCACTACAAGAATACGATGACAATGGAATTACAGTCAATCACAGAACAAAATAGCACTTGAGGCTTGATTCTGAACTCACTTATGCTGGTGTAAATTACAGTGACTCCATTGTGCAATAGACTTAATAAAAAACAGTGAAAGGAAGGGCAGAATCAGGCTCAGTGGGTAGAAATTGCTATAGTCTTCATGTAAAGAGCACCTATAATACTTTGGCTAAAATATCAAACTACATAAAGGGGCTCATTCTGATCTCTCTCGCCACCGTTTTACACTGGTTTAACTCCTTTGGCTTTCCTAATTTATCAGGATGCAAGTGAGAAGAGAATCAGACCAAAGATAATAAGAAGACAGCTTTCTGTATGACAATGGGACAAAATCTTGTTAAAGCTACTTGTCAGAAAAAGGGATAAAAGCCAAAGCAGAGAACATAAATCCCAGAAGAACATTCACCATAGAGTGTTTAAAAAGATGTCAGTTTGTCATCATTTAGTGTCTGATGGCCCTTATTTCCCATTTAAGACATTTTTCCTATAAAACAATAGAGTATCTAAATGTTCCAACTGTGATATTCATTCCTCTTGATAATTCAGTCTGTCAATAATTTAATAAGGTTCCAAGAAAATGCCGCCTCCTTTTCTGATTTTCAACACTTGTTTTACTCTGCTACTGTAAAGACAAAAAAGAAAATATGCATACAGTAAAAATGGAAAGGAAGCCATTTCAAGAGTCCTACCAATTTAATTAAATTGCAGTGGTATTCACTAGAACAGTGTTTCCCAAACTTGGGACATCACTTGTGTAGGGCCCCGTCCGCCGGTCTGGCCGATCGTGACTCCCACTGGCCGCAGTTCGCTGCTCCAGGTCAATGGGAACTGCGGGAAGCAGTGGCCAGTACGTCCCTCGGCACTAGAAGCATGACACAACTATTCTCATTCACAGAGAGAAGCATTTACTCTTGCAGCTTCATTCAGTAAGGGTAAGAGAAGAAGAGAAGTAGTGGATAAATCATACTAACATCTTGCAGAAATATTCTTGTAGAATATTTTGACAAAATGTATATTAATAATGGATAGTTTGAGTAGCTACTGCGAATGACTGACTTATGCATTTATCTCTTTATAATAATAAAAAATAGCAAAAATAGTTAATAAAATGCATATATTTGACTCCTTCCCTCTTCCCCCTCCCTTTGTATGTCACTTTTCGTCTTAAATTATGTCCTTTTTGTAGTTTGAACTGTCCCTTATTATGTGTCTGTTCAATGAATGTGTGGTCCTGATCCTGATTAAGACCACTGGGTGCCACGGTTATTCAAATGTTAAATTATTATCTCTATTTGTTTTGCTCTAACACCTATAAGCCCCAGACATGGACCAGGACCCCATTGTGCTAAGTGCTGTACAAACACACAGATGGTTCCTGCACCAAGGAGCTTACAATGTAAGTAGATGGTGATATTCTGTTGTTTTTTTGTTGGTCATATGCATGCATACTGTACTTCTACCTACCGAATGTAAATAGAACTAGAAAGAGGGGGCTTTGACAGGTCCTACCTGATCACCAAAGGCTCTTTGATGTTTGTCTACAATGGTGACCTAAGGAAACAAACTAAAACTTCTAGACAGACAATTAGAGAGACTTCATGCTCAAATAACTCTGTTCAAATAAAGTTGATTGAGGCTGAGTGGTTGATAGATGGTCTTGGCAGAATTCAAAGGTCTTTTTAATAATTTTTAAGGGCCTATTTAAGGGTCTATATTAAGCATTTTGTTATTTATTGATTGATTGAAGTTTTCACCGTTGTGGGAAATTATGGAGGAACAGACAATTGGCGTTCAGACAATTATTTAATGACAATAGATGTTGATATTCAAAAAGAGAGAGCTTTATAACCATTAAAACACAGATGGTCAACATCATAGGTCAAATATGCAACATAAATATTCTTAAATCAAACTCTAATAAGTTCTCAAGCAGCATTTTTCTTACTTTACTTATCTGTACATTTTTGTTATCAATGGAAATATTTTTTCAGTGATTTGTGTGTATGTTGAAATTGATATTTACCAACAAAAATCTAATCCTTCCAAGCCTACTGGTAGAAGACTGGAGTTTTAGGCTTTGATTCAGCAAAGCGCCTTAAGATGCTGCACTGGATAATTTTGGGGTGAGTATAGCAAAAGCTTCCTAACTGAATTCTTTAATGTAGGGTCCAGACCTAATTATGAAGATTACAAGCCAGGTTCTTGCATACCTCTGTGGTAGGGGCTGAAAGGAAGCATTTTTCAAGAACAAATCCATATTATTTGTATTTGATTATGGCTAACAATTCATAAATCCTCAAACGAGCATGAATATTAATCTTGTGAACAAGGCTCGGTTCCTCTGTTTGATAGCTCTGTTTATTTTGGTCACATACAATCTCCACATCAACTGGGCAAAGTCTGTAATTTGAGCAGAAAAATTGCTAAAGCTCCTTTTTGCATTTCAAAAAAATAGTAGTTACACCCATGTAAGGACTGAAAAATCCTTAGTGAACAAGAAGTATCAAACCTCTAAAACTACAGTATGTGTGACAGCAACACAAGTATCAAATGATTTCTGAAACAAGCAATTTAAAAGATCAGGATTATTCCCCCTCTGATATCATTAATTTTTTTTTATTGTAAAATGCTAAAACTTTTATAGTTACACTTCATTTGTATGTATCACCAATGAATATATTTGTTGAAGTCTTATCATACTGGACATCTACAGAAATTCTCATTCCATGCAACACTGAATATGCATACATTTCAAAGTGATTTTATTTTTAAATGTTATTTTAATAATTTAATTATTAAATTAATTACATTAATAATTTAATTATTAAAATTAGATAATCAAATCTATTTTTTTAAACTTAAAATATAAACCACTCTCTTGAATTATTTCCTAAATTAAAGGCTTTATTTTTAAATTTTCTGGCTAAATACAATTAGATTAATTATTAGAATTCTATTTTATTTTTCTATTTTCTACAAGCATATAACCCCAGGACTCTCCTGGGAGACCACATTATCTGAGTTGTTTAAACGTGGGTCATATCCTAGTAAAATATGTTTTAAATAAATAGTGCTAAAAGGAATTTAAAATAGTACCTCTTATCCCTAAGGGTAATAAACAGCATCATGTGAATTAAAATCAGAAGGCACTCAACTACATTATGCCACTTCCTCAATCAATCTGTCACTGGCTGATTTCAGCTTTTTGTTCCGCGTCAGCTAGGATCTTGCTGCATTTTACATTTTTTTTTTAAACACAGGATCATGCAAGGTGCTGAGAATATGTGTGGAATGCTGAGCACTCTACGCTCCATTCAGTTGACTTTACCTGCAACAACCTTTTGATTGGAGTTGCATCTGCTCAATCCTTCCTAGGAGAGTTCATAACCTTGAAGGATTGATTCCTTTAGACTGTGGTTAAAGAACATTAACTATTATTGTTATTTTATTATCATAATCATTTTAATATGAAGAAGCAGAGCAAGGGTCCAGTCTTGAACTTTTTATTCAGGAAAAATGTCCATTGAATTAAGTAGGAGTTTTACCTGAGGAGGGAGGTCAGGATATTGCCCGGAATGGCATGTTAGTAGGGCCTGCTCCGGCTCCAGGGGAGTTAATCCCCAAACTTCTATTGGTTTTAGCAGGAGCCCATTATGGTGGATGAATCTCAGAAAGATGATGCTTCTCTGTCTGCAGCTTTTATGAATTTATCAAAGCCACTTTTATCTATTATTGTTAATTAGTTATTTATTTGTATTGCAAAAGTACCTAGAAGCCTTAGTCAGAGATTGGGATCCAAATGTGGTAGGTGCTGTGCAAACATATAACAAAAAGATGGTTGTTGATTCAAAGAGCTTACAATTTAAGTATAAAATGAGAGGCAGGTGGATACAGCAAACAGACTAGGAAAGCAAAAGTGATAAGCAGCAGACAAAAATCAGACAAAAAATCCCATAAAATGAGGCTTTCTTGTGAGATTTCAATAATCCCAAAATTTTGTCAGGCCATAAATATTGTGTGAACATAGTGTTTCACACAGTGTTTTGTCACTTTGGCTCTGGTTCTGGCCAAAATCAAGATGTTCAGTAGATTATGAAAGTGGAAAATAACACAAAAATACTTAACAATATTTTTTAAGTTCAGAATCAATGTTGAGATTATTTTGAGATTTGAGACAAAGATTTGAGTAAATTCTAATTAGAGATGGTTGGATATTTTTGACAAGAACGACACCTTTATTAAAGAATGAACATGACAATTTTTATTCTGTTTCCCAGTCAACTTTAATTCTGATACAATTTAAATATTTTTTATTAGTCATTCAGATGTAATAAGTGATGAGAAATGCATATGTGCATTCATTGATGAATTAGATTCTTATTTAACAATAAAGAATTCACCCAATTGTTATACTTCTAATAAAATATTATTTTAAAAATGTATATATTAGACTCAGATCCTCATCAGCTTCATGGATTTCAGTGAAACTAATCTAATTTACACCAGTTGAGAATCTGGATCAGTAGAAAATGCAGTGCCTCGGTACACTACAAAAAGCTCTGAAACTACAAGTTATGTCTCTTCCTTTTCCTCCTACAGTAACATCACTTTAAACTGTAAGTTAATTAGACCTGCTGTTATTTATTACGCATTTATTACATATCTAGAGCCATGAAATGTGCATGACATTTTCCTGTAGATAGTATAGCAGGCTAGGAGCCAGATACTGCTTGCTTTACTCAGCTTCAACGGGCCTACTCACCAGAGTAAGGTGAACAGTTTTTAGCTTCTGCAGGGATTTAAAAGTATCTGAAGTCCGAGTGTCAGTTGTTATAATACATTTCTAAGTTGTTGAAGTTTTTTTTTTTTTTTTTCAATATTATTTTTCAAATTTAGGATTAACTGGATAAAATATTTCATTCTTCCCAATTGAATGATACTATTTTGCTGGTAATCTAGGTACTGATTCTGCAATTGACTCCACACATTAGGCTCCTGTGCCTTTTGAGAGCCCCATTGACTCAGCAGAAGCACATGTGACTGTCCACATGGAGTCTATTGCAGGATCAGAGCCGTGTTGTAGAGATCCTGGTAGGACTCAAACTCATGTTATCAGATGTTCCCTCTCACTGAGACCAGTCCTACAAGATGCTCAGGGTGTATAGCCTCTCACCAGCTCAGACCCTAAATACTAAGTGAATGGTGAAAGAGGTCACAGCGTTTAATTTGAATATTCAGTGTATTTTATTTTATTGTGAATTTTGTTCTCAGATTTCAAAGTACAATAAATGTAATGTGGGGTGGGAAGGGAGGGGATGTGAGGGTTGTTGCAGTTCAACTTTACTACATGCATGTGAAAAGGTTTGCACTGCCTTACAGGCAAAGAATACAAGTGCAAGGAAACTGCTTTCTTCACAGCTTTTATTTCTGTTACTTTAATTGTTGAATGAGGAGCCTACTCACCTAACCTCTTGTGCTCCTCCCCTGAGAAAATCTGCCATCAAACGATGACCCAGAAGAAATATGGGTGATTGCACTGCTCCCATAAAAAAATAATAAAAAAAGGCACTAGTCTGGTATCAAGGGACCTTGCTAGGATACTTAGGAGAATATTTTCCGTGGAAGCCAACTGACCATCCATCTCCCTTTTTAACTAGTGTCAAGGCTGGTTTACTTGATGATGATTTGATGCCCAGCAATTGCTCCCCCTTGCCCACTGAAAATGAGTGATGACAGGGGAACAGCCGTCAAATAGAACAAGCTGAGATATTGTAGCAGGGAGCTTAGCAGAGCTGAGTCCTGCAAAAAGGAAACACCATTATAAAAGGATAAAGCTCTGAAAAACAACAGTTTTATAGTCTGTTTTCTGGAGAATGTTTATTTTTTCTGGATTTGTAAGGTATGCTTATCTTGACAAAGCATTCCTATAAAATAAAACAAAGTGTGTTCTGTACATGGGCTTATATAGAATTCCCTAGCTCTGTTTCTGCTAGGTTCAGTTGAACCCTGATGACCACATGACTGGGAAAAAATATTAGAAACTATGCCTCTTCTCATCTAACAGCAGCTCCTCAATGCTGGGATATAAAACTAAGAGACAATCTGGCCACTGCTATGCTTTTCATGTAGCAATGGTTACATGTATCAATACATGAATCTTAAATCTTAAAGCTTTGCACTACATTTCCCCAGTGCTCCATTCTACTGAAGAGAATACTTGAGAAACAGTAGAAGCCACTCTGTGCTCTTACATAAAAGTGCTACATTGTAGAGACATAAAAGAATCATGTAGAAATAGTAAAATATAATTTTAGTGTAACAGTATAATATTTAGAATTTATATAGCACTTTACATCTTCAAGGCACTTTACAAACATGACTCACAAACAGTATTATATATTCTAATGTATGCATACTAATAGTTATATATATATATATATATATATATATGTTTTTGTATATATTTAATATATATATATATATACACACACATTAACAGTTTATATATATAGTTATATATAACTATTAATGTGTGTGTGTATATATATTAAATATATACAAAAACACCCACACACAATTTAGAACATACACTTATTTAGTTATATAACTATATTAACTAATTCAACATTAAAGGTCAAGGTCCCAGTTCTGCAAACCATTGCTCACATGAGTAATTCTTACTCGCACCATTAGATAAGCTGAAGGTAAGAGGATGTGCATGTCTAAGGAATACTTATGTAACTAAGGATAGCAGGATCTGCTATTGTATCTATGCAATGCTCTTATAAGAATGTGAAGATAACACATATTAAGGTTCTTACAATGAAGTAAATTGGGCTGCACTGAATATTTTATTGTGCAGATTGAGCAAACAATAATACACTAAGAGTTTTATTAACCAAATATCCGATTTGAGTTGGACCTGTGGTTTATGTTGGAGGGGGAGAAGCAGACTTTGCAGCCATGCTGAAACAATGTGGGAGAAATTCCACAGGCACATCCTTGCAGAATTTTGGTCCCCCTTTTTTCCCTCCCATGGGTTTCATCAGTGAATGGAGTGAGCCAACCCCCTGTGTTTTTGTTAGGGTTTTCAATTTTTTTTTTTGTTTGTTTTTTTTTTTTTTTGAGAAAGAAAAGAAAAAGAGAGGAGGAAAGAGAGAAATTGAAAAAGTATTGCTAAGGCACAATTAACTGAGGAGTCCTCAACTCAAAAACCCTTAAGTAAGAAGGCTTCATCTGAGGTGTCCTTAACTCAGCCATTGTTAGCTAACATAGCCTTTAGCAAATGCATCCTTAAATAAATGTGTCTTTAAGTGAAATATATTTGCCAAAGGAAACCTTAGCAGATCCATTCTTAACAAATGTATTTTAACTGAGGGGCTCCATAACAAATGTGTCTGTAACATGGCATCCTCATCTGAGATACTGACATCAAATGGCTCTTTAGAAACTTGTCAGAAAAAAATGAATGCACCAGTGAAAATGCTGGTATTAAACATTCATAACTTTAAAACTACTCAACCTTCTTTCTTCAAGTAGCATATAGCCATTGCAGTGGCTCCTATACAACCTGCATCCTCAGATGTCAGTATACAGTGCATGGCTGGTGGTGAGGAAGCATACTCATAGCTCCCCTAAACCTCATAATCCCAAGTTGCTGTAACAGCTCCCATGGGCCTTAGGCTGCCAATGTAAGTTAGTTTGCAGTGTTGTTGTAGCCATGTTGGTCCCAGGATATTAGAGAGATAAGGTGCGTGAGGAAATATCTTTTACTGAACTAACTTCAGACCTGAAGAAGATCTCCGTGTGGCTCAAAAAATAGTCTTTTTCACCAACAGAAGTTGGTCCAGTAAAAGATATTCCCTCACCCACCTGGTCTCTCTAAGGTAAGTTAGAGCGGCATTCAGGCTACTCTAATTTATACCAGGCTCTGGACTGACTGTCAGACAGCTAAGGATTAGAGGAGTGGCAAAGTACAACTTTATTCCCCACCTCCTCACCTGAATTTAATGTCATTTGCTCAGTGCAAAGGATCTGGCCTGCTGTATGTGTATATGATATATATGTTTTTGTTTATAGAGAGGGAAAATGTGCTTTGGATACTGTGACAAAGTTCCTCCTCTATCTTGGTGGGTCCTGCACTAATTGGCGGATTTTCTTGCCTCAAAGATTCACCATGTGGGTTGGGGAACAGCCCAGAGACCTTCCCCTCTGGAAGAACCCACAGTCCAGGTCAATTGGGAGGTTTGGGGGGAACCCGGGCCCGCCCTCTACTCCGGGTTCCAGCCCAGGGCCCTGTGGACTGCAGCTGTCTATAGTGCCTCCTGTAACAGCTGCATGACAGCTACAACTCCCTGGGCTACTTCCCCATGGCCTCCTCCAAACACCTTCCTTATTCTCACCACAGGACCTTCCTCCTGGTGTCTGATAACACTTGTGCTCTTCAGTCCTCCAGCAGCACACCCTCTCACTCTCAGCTCCTTGTGCCTCTTGCTCCCAGCTCCTCACACTCCCCCCACAAACTGAAGTGAGCTCCTTTTTAAAACCCAGGTGCCCTGATTAGCCTGCCTTAATTGATTCTAGAAGCTTCTTCTTAATTGGCTCCAGGTGTCCTAATTAGCCTGCCTGCCTTAACTGGTTCTAGCAGGTTCCTGATTACTCTAGTGCAGCCCCTGCTCTGGTCACTCAGGGAACAGAAAACTACTCATCCAGTGACCAGTATATTTGCCCTCTACCAGACTCCTGTACCCCACTGGTCTGGGTCTGTCACAATATATGTTTGTGCCAGTAGGATATAGGGAACAATAAATAGTTTCCTACCATAACTGTACAAAGACTGATATGGTTAGCCTCCAAGTTTGATGACTTTTTACACTTTGCAAAAAGAAAGTATGAATGCACTAAATTCATAACATCCAATATACCTCACCCACCTAGCCAAGATTAGATGATTATTTATTGGATGAGGAACTGTAAACAGATATGAGAGGCTAATATTTCCTTCACAGCATGTTTCCTGTAAATCATAGCCCTTTTATAGAGATCTAAGACTCTGTCTATATAGATGCATAATGCAAGATGCACTCCGCTGTTTTAGTGCCACTGTTCAACATTTGGGTGATGAAAAGTTGAGATCTCTAAAGATGGATTTTGGCACATTTAACACTCAGCTAAATTAAGCCTAACGGTGGTGGAATCTTGGCCAATAGCAAGTCTGTGCCAATGAGGTCAATGCAAGACACCATAGAGGATTAGCAAGCCTTTTGGTGGTGGCTATAGCTCTTGCTTTTTGTGCAAGGACTTATTAAAATGTAAGAAATTGAACTAGCTCCATGTGTGTAGCACTCATCCATCATAGAATTTGTTTCACTTCTCTGTAATGTTAATGAGATATGAAAAGCCTTTTCTTCCTTTCTAAGATATCAGCACAGTAACATTAATGACACAGAATCAGCTCCAGTGAATGGGAGAGAACGAGTTCACCTACACTATAATTTATAATTGGCTCACTCATGGGACTAGAGTCTTTTGCATGAAAACTAGGGCTGTGTGAGCTCTCAAATGTGTTCCATTCAAGCCTGTATTGTCACCTGAAAGGTTTGAAGGAATCAGTTTGCATCTAATTAAGGCTTCTGTGACTTCATCTGCAAAACTTAAAGAATATATTCATTAAAAGTTTTAAAAAGTCATCTTTTCTGGAAGCCTATATATGACATTGGGATCTGTTGGTGTTAAGATGTCACCATAACAGATACCATTACAAGAAAACAGAAATGTCTATGCAGCCCAAATACTGCTGTCAAAGATTGGAATGTATTAAGTTTGTTGCAGCTGTTATGAAAATCTCTGTACATTCTGAATAATGCAGTGATTATAGTGGGAGTCCATTGGGTAACACTTTATTTTAAGTCTCCATCAATGGGTGCTTAACTCCTGCTAATTTAGAACAGTGGCTTGGGGAACTATAGTTGAGAGTCACATACATATAAAATGATTCCATTGTGATTGGTTTTACTGCAGTGAATGCCAGTGAGATTTTGTTGAAAGGAGGCAATAAAGAAAATGCTACTGCACTTTGTTGCAGTGTGTAGTGGTGCTGGTTTCAGAAACTAAAACTAGAGAATCTTTCTGGCTGGCTTCACAAGAGGTGCTGTAATGGGGGAACTTAAAAAGATGTTTTGTTTTGACAGTTAGTATCAGTCCCTGCAATATTTCCCAATATATGTATGGGGAATATGTCGCAGACTGATAAAAAGCTGTTCCAGTTTGATTGATTCTAAGTGTTCCAAAGTGTTTAGTTTATTGAAGGAAACACTAGCTCTTGGGGTGAAAGAGAGATGGTCACTTGCACTGGAGATTTGAAGCATCTTCCAAGAGAATGGTAGGAAGATAAGGAAAGTTGTAATGCAGGCAACCAAGTAGGAAGAATGCTGTGTTTGAATTGAAAGCAGGACCAGGAGTCAAGGAGAATTCCTTTTCTCTGGTGGTGCACATCCTCCTTTTACTGTAGATATTGCCAATCCATTGCTGCCAAGGATGCTTTTTCTTATCCCTGGTTCATGGATATTTCTGAAGAGCAAATATTTTGTATTTGTGATAATGCACCAAATGACTTGAATTTTTCTTGGAGAATCTGCTTTCCCTTCTTTATGCAAATTGCTCAGTTTAAACACTGTCTGGGTGGGGAGTCAAGAGAAGGGGCAGTGCCATTTACAAATGGAGCTAGAATCTTGGATATACTCAGAGCAGAGCTACCAAGGCCTATCTTACTAAGTAGGCTGCAGTTGTCACTGCTGTTCAGAATCAGTGACTGATACTATATGCTTGTGTCATATGCCATTGGTCTTTCTGGAAATCCTGCCTGTTCCCCCTTCATCTAAAAATGTCAGATCAAATGGAAGGAAAAATAAAACTACTAAATGACATGAAGAAAGATTGCAACATAAAAAATATTTATTTTAGAACGGGAGCTATTCATTGGCCTTCTTACATTGGGTTTTTTTATTATTAATGGGAGCTATCATTTAACGTGTGCATCGGAACGGTGTAATATGTCATAAGAAACTGCCCCACATAACTGTAACATAGGGACAGAGGAACTGCCACAGTAGATCAGATCAGTGCTTCATATAACCCAGTATCAAGGTCCCTTCAGCCCTAAATTTCTATGATTCTATCCTGCCTCTGAGAGCAGCCAGTACCAGATGCTCCAGAGGAAGGCACAATACCTTGAATAACCTGTTCATAGGATAAATTTGCACTTGTTTGCCGTATTGTTGTAGCTGTGTTGAAGCCAGGATATTAGATAGACAAGGTGGGTGAGGTAATATCTTCTACTGGACCAACTTCTGTTGGTGAAAGAGACAATTTTTCAAGCTCTGTGTAAGCTTGAAAGCTTGTTTCTTTTACTAACAGAAGTTGGTCCAATAAAAGATATTGCCTCACCCACCTTGTCCTTCTAGACCTTGTCAGTTAATGCTTGTGCTCTGAAGCACAAGGGTTTCTAGCCGCTCTAAAAATGTTTTATCCTATCTAATATAACTGTGGATGTTTTTATGATTGAGATAAATCTCTAATCTTTTTTTCTGACTCTGACTAAGCTTTTGGATTCAATGATATTTTGTGGCAATGAGTTCCACAGGTTGACTGTGCATTACATTAAAAGTATATTCTTTCTAATCAGTTTAAAATGTGTGACTTTCAATTGCACTTTTACTCTTGTATTATAAGAACCAGTAAACAGAAGAACTCAGCTGATCTTCTGTATTGAATTGATTATTTTGTATGCCAATACTATGTCCATTTTATTTATCAGCTCTCTGAATTAAACAGTGCCAGCAAGTTAGTCTTTCTACAAAAGGAATAAGTCCATGCTGCTAATCAGTTTTGATGCCTGTCTCTGAATCTCCGCTATTTCTGCGATACCTTCTATGGGATGAGATGACCAGAACTGAATGCAGTCTATTCCAGGTGAGGTTTCCCCATTGATTTATATAAGAGCATCATCATATTTTTAGTATTATTTTTTCTGTCTTGTTCTTTCAGCACCCTAATTTTGGTTTGCTTGTTTAACCATCACTGCCCAATTAATATAAAACATGTCATGATTTTTATTTAAATGGATTTTTATTTTAAATCAATTTCTTAGACATTCTGACCCTGATTCTGAGCCTTACTGTGGTTCTGTTATGGGGCCAGCTTCATAATGGTTCACAAGGCCAGCTTTACAGACCTCAGGGAGATTTACCTCTGTGTCTGTGTGGAGAGAGCTTCTCCATGTGGTATAAGGCAGAAAGGCTTACATTGCTCTCCTCTTCCCCAGGGCCTCTGGCACATGGCTTTGGTGCATGAATGGTCTAGGAAAGGAGATGGCATGTTGGGTAAGGAAACAATACTGCTGGAGTGCTCTCCTCTATGGCTGTTCTGAAGAGCAACCCATTAGAGGATCTTCAAACCAAGAGCAGCCAATGGGGTTGTAACTTATTCTGAGGGCTACATCAAGAATTTGGGAGGACCAAAGATGGCTTAACATTATTTTTGTCCCCTTCTGGGCTACATCTCTTAAAAGGACTCAGTCAAACCCCCTAGTTGTTCTGAATCTATGGTCTTGCACCTGTTCCACTGAAGCCAACAGCATTTTTGTCATTGACTTCATGGGAGGTGGTAAGGCAGTGCTCCAGAGGACCTTGGCATGAGTGGCATAAGGCCCACTCGTTATTAGCCAAAAGACACATTTTGAGAAAGAAATATGAGATTAAAGATTAGGAACAATAAAAAAATCACATGAAAAAAATCAATGTGCTGAAAAATGTATTTAGCACTGCTGAATAGAAACATCTGCTTCATTTAGCCACAGAAAAACCATTCACCTACCAAACAAGCTTCAAGGCCAGTTCTGCAGCCCTTATTTATATGGGTAGTCCTAGTTACACCAGTGGGACTTGTGAGGAACAGCTGGAGGCCCATAAGTTTCTTTACTAGGAACTACTGATAGGCGAGCTATTCTTGAGCTATCCTTGCTGAAACAAGCCAGCACAGATCTGGCGGGGCCACCGCCCTGGGGCATCAACTGCCAGACCTATCACTTTTTACTATGATTACTAGTCTCCATTGTCATAGGGTGTAGGAGGCACACACAGAAACTCCAGCCAGCAGTTGGTAGGAGTTTAGCTAACTGGTTAACTTAGTACCTAGCCATAGCACTTGGCTGAAGCAAACTGTTTACCAACAATAAGGAGAAAGATAATTAATACTAATATCTTACATTTGCATAGTGCCTCACATATCTAGTGGTCTCAAGCACGTTACAAACTACGATCCTAATCCTCAATCACTTAAATTAATGGGGGTAGATTTGAGCACTATATAATATTCAGGAGTCACTCCCCACCACCACTAATATGCAGCTATCTCTAGGGTAGTACATGGCAGCTTTATAACAGTGCACATCAACACCATGCAACAACTTATGACAGGAAATGAAGAAGAAGAATGTAGCCAAATGAAACTGCCCAGGAAATGTAGGTGAAGAATGTAATTACTGAAACTGGAATTAGGCCAGGACATACGGGTTAACACACCCACTGCTGCAAAAGCACTATGAGTTTTTTATTATCCTCCAGTGGTCAGACATCAGTTTTACACCACATCCAAAATTTGTTGCTAGTCCTACCTGAAAGCATCTTTAAATGTTTATGTCAGTGTCTTTAAAACAAAAAGAGAGACATCTGATGTGCAGACCCTGCGTGCTCTATTGCCACAGACATTGCATAGCAGTGGTACCACAAATTGTTTCCTTCTGGGGGAGATTCTCTTCAGAAATCCACCCCCCCCCCCAAAAAAAACCTCACTTTTGCTGAAGACCAAAAGTGCAATTTCTTCAGCAGCCACCTTTGAGAACAAGTCAAGTCAAGCAAGTATGTAACAGAAATTTAAAAAAAAAATGTTTTAGTTTTATATCCCAAAGAATTTTTATCCGACGGAAATAATAGAAATGAGCAACAGACATAAAACTTAGCCTGTGTAAATTAAATGGTTCTGCTGCATTAACTTCATAAAACCATAATCCTCTCCTCCATAAACTATTACATGCACTGCAACATATCTGATTTATGGGATATGGAATCGATGGGAAAAAATTAATGCTTGAAAAACATATTAGAGACATTATTGAACAGATTTTAATTGAGATTTGATTTCAATGCCCCTTATCCACATGATTAATGGATGCTACCCCTCGACTCCAGGAGGCAGAAAAGAGAGTCTTTAATATGACAATTAAGTATCTGTCTTTAGGTTTTATGTAGCTCTCTCCTCAGATCACTTCATCAGTACAGTGTGGCTTTTGTGCAGATTAAATTGAGACTCAATTTTCTCTATTTTCCAGCACTTACTTATGTTTTATGACAAGCACTAAATCAATTTTATGCTATTATTGATTTTTTCTTAAATGGACACAAACCATTTCGCCTTTTGCCCTTCTTTTCTACTTTCCTTCCCTTTCCTTTTTTCACTCTATGCTTGATATACAGCCAGCTAAAGAAATTTCAAACGTTTCCTGAGATTTCTACAGGTTGTGCCAATTCACTCACTTTTTACAACATCAGAATTGACAAACTTAACCTGGAATTCTATCAAAACGTATATATTGTTGTAATGTGACAAGGTGTACAAGTTGGGTTTTTGTTGTTTGTTTTGTTCCTTCTCTTTTTTTCTTTCTTTCTTTCAAAAAAACCAACAAAAAAAACCCCACAAAAACAAACAACCAAAACCAAACCTCTAAAGCTTATTTCCTTTCCCCTTTCAATTTTAACAAAATCTTTCTAATACCTCCTGAAATATTTGAAGACTAGCTTAAGCTATAATTTTTGAAAGAGTCTTGAAGTCTAATTAATACGACGGTGTAGGAAAATCTATTTCATGGCTTGCAGGGGAAAAGGGCATTATCTGCAAGGTGCAATAACTCCTCTGAGCTATGGCAACAGCTAGTGGTACACCATGCAATTAAGAAGCTGCTGGATCTTTAGGGCTTTATCCTGTATGACCTGTGGCAAAAATTAACAGCTGCCTTGGGCAATAAAAGTAACACAATTTGTAATCAGATCGCTTAATTTTGGGGCTAAGAATTATACACGAGGAAGGACCAAACGGGGAATGTAGAAATATAATTCAGCCAAGAAAATAGCTTGGCCTTTGATTGTGTGGCAGTTTGGGGTCATAGAGGAGGTTAAGAGAGACTGCTCTGTAACTCTATTTGTTTAGAGTCCAAAATGACTATGCACAGTGTTTGAGCTCAGGTGGTGAAATTGATCCCTACACCAAGGAAATAAGTAAAGTGACTTCATTTTGCAAGACAGTAAATAAAAGTCTCACATTGCCTTGGACATTTACTTAATTGTTTACCCATTGACTCTCAAATTATTAAAACAAAAAATGGATGTGATGTTGCCAGAAAAGACCTTTCCAAAAATACTTTGCTTATTTATTGAATCATGAGGCCAATTTTAACTTCAGTGAACCATTTTATGGCATCTTTGCTCAGTCAATACTTGCATCAGTGGAGATTTTCCTGAATAATGACAGCAGTATTTGATGCAGAATTATTCACTTTTGAGCTGTTTTTTCTATGGTCCTGCTGTTAACACGTGGTAATTCATGCTCTATGTGGGTGTTCGGTGGTGGGAAGGGGAGGGGGGCTGGTGTGGGAACCTTCTCACTGGCTTCTTGGAGGAAGCAATTAATAGAAAAGGACCCTGAATTTGGAGCAAAACATTAGGGTTTTTTTTTCCTCTTGGTGCAATACGTTTTTGTTGCTCTCTGCATCAAATGGTAGCCCTAATGAGACACACAAGTTAGTTATTCAATAATGGGCAGCATTTTAGAGTCAGGCAACAGTGCTCGAGCTCCCATAGCCCCTACACTGTTGATCCCTCATGTAAGATGCATGTTAGTATCATTGATGTCAACATTCACGATTATCAGGAGACTCGTGATTTTTGCCTTGCCGTTTGACTTTCTCATGAGTTCAGGACAATAGGGATAAATATCATGAATCAGCATACACACTGTCTTTCTGGCTCATGTAACAAGAAAGCTCTTCTGTGAGCAAAACATTTTGTGAGCTTCATACATATTCTACAATGTGGATGTTAGATACTGGTAGCAAAGAGCAGATGAGCCCTGAAATCTCTAGCTTTAGTTTGAGTTCAGATTCAAAACTCTTACAGCTCAGTGGTTTCTCTGATGTGCACTAATCCAGAGCCAAAATACACCATTTTGTTTCTTTTGTTAAGCAATGGTTCTCACCTCTTGATGCAGAATCCTTATACATTTACTGTATTTTTCTTTTGTTTTTTACCATTTTCCTCTCTATTATTTATTACTATAGTTGCTGCTAAAATATTATACACTTGTAAAAAATACTCATCACTATGTTGCCTTACATAAACATCATGTAAATATTATAAATCAAGATAAATGACTGAAAAATGCTAATAGATATTCTCCTATCACATATTGAGAACCACAGTAAAATTGGTCTAATTTGGATTTCCTGAACTGTATATTCTTCTCCTACTATTTACTCTTGTCTCCATCTATCCTAATTATACATTACTTCATTATCTTGCATTTGTTTTTATATAAGATCTTTACAAT
The DNA here is from genome assembly GCF_028017835.1 of Emys orbicularis. Lineage (NCBI taxonomy): Eukaryota > Metazoa > Chordata > Testudines > Emydidae > Emys > Emys orbicularis. Next base: position 104,109,016 of record NC_088684.1, read on the forward strand.
TTTGTTATACTATGTTTTTCACTTTGACATTTTCCTCATCCTTGATTCTTCATTTTCTGCCTCACGTTTTGTAATTCTGTGATATTTGGCTCTCCCTGGGAAAGTGTTGCAGGACCCAAGAAGAGAGATGCACTGTGGTTTGTGAATCACAATACCTTTTCCTCAACACCATGCATTCAGTCATACGCCTTCATTCTGGTGACTTTACAGCAACCTTAGCTGAGATGGAGCTGAGACAGAGTACACTCAACATTGTATGGCATAACAGCTGAAATCAAAGGTCAGCCAAGTCTAATTTCTACAACATTCAAGTTGTGGGCTATCTGGGGGCTATTCAATTTCAAAGTTTAAAATGTTTGTATAGTGGAGCGGTCCAGTTAAACAAATACCTTTTAAAGTAATAAATCTACTACAAACTTCCTGTACACTAAAGGGCAAATTACCAGAATGGGTTAACCTGTTGAAAGAATAAACCCATTTACAGAATAAATGCTCTGCATCTGAAATGGAACTACAGATAGATAAATCTCTTCTGTGCACACCTATTAAAAGAATCATCTTTTCCTACATCCAGGTTCATGGCATCACAGTTTTGGTTTGATTAGATTTTTCATTTTTGTACCCATAGATGATGTGTTTTGTTTCAAGAAATAAGTGTTTAAAGGGACCTTTGAAAAGGAGATATATAGTATATTGAAGCCAAACAACTCACAACAGTCTTTCTGGGCATAGCATTATCATCCATAGCCTGACAACAAACAAGAGACCTTTGTGTGTTATCCATGCAGAGGAGTTTGCAGGCTTTTCTAAAATGAATTGCAGGCATAATCTAAAATCTCACAGACTAAAATCAATAAATGGCTTTAACTTTACTTCCTCCTCCCCCCACCTCTTTCTTTAGTCTGGCTAGTAGCATTGTTAAAGATCAGCCAAGAGGAGAGTTGTGCCCCTCTGTATAGTTGGATGATGGATGAGAAATATGACAGTCAGACTGGCTACTTGTTGAAAAGAAGGGGTAATGTGAGACAAGTCAGACCATTATAAAATAATTCAAATTTTATTTTTGTTATTATTTATTTTATTGCACTTTAGATCATTTATTTCAGATAAAAACCTGAATGGCTACCCACTGGCAATAGTGGGGTTTGTAGGACAAGCCTTCTAGGCTGTGCTGCCAGGGGTTGTTGCATAGCAACAGTAGAAACAATAGCATGAGGGGCTGAGGAGGTGTATAGAGTGCCCTGATGGAGCTCAAGTACCCCAGGCACTTAGGCAGGGCATGACATGATAAGTGGCTGTTGATCCCTTTCCCTCTAGAAACAATCTATTGCTCCTTTGATTACATCTCTTTTGTACTATGAAGTCCCCAAAGAGGAAAGAGTGACCAAACAAGAGGAAAAGTATTTAATAAGGTCAAGAAAGTTTCAACCTGAAAACAGCTCTCTTTGCCATGGAGTCAGTAAAAGAACAGACCCCCCCCACACACACCCCATTTCTTCCCCCCTCCCTGCATATTATTCTGCAACGGTTATGGTAAAACACCTTAACTCAGCTCTGTGAAAGAATGAGGGAGAGGAAGAGACCACCTTCAGAGTGCAGCTGGAATTGGAAGCTGTCTGCCTCAGCCGTTAGAAATATGTAGAGAAATTACCTATCATTCCCTGTAGAGACATCCAGCAACCATCCCAACCCAGCTTTTCAGTTCGGTGATAATATGCTCCTATCAGTTTTAATAGCCCCATGCTGGATTCAGGAGGTATTATGGATTGTACAGCAAGCATATTGTCATTAAATTAAATTTTCAGAACATTCCCCAGCTCATCACAAATACCACAGAGAGTAATCATAATCGGTTCTCAACACATGTGTAATTGCCTTCAGCTGGCGTTTTTTACAGTTGACATTGTTCAGCAGTGATAAGGTGATTGGTGATTTGAATACACAGCTTGTTTCATAGCTGCCGTAATTGAAATATGGTATGTGTGAATGGAAGATTACATTAAGACCTAGGATAATCACCTGACATGAGAGTAATTGAGTCTACAATCTGCCACTGAGTCTCTCAGGGAGGGCTGAAATGAAAAGAAGCCATTAGTAGATTATACCACTGCTGGCTCTGCTTTGTGCTGGAGTGCCAGGCTGGCATTCCAGAACTGCGGGCTATGTGTGGATACTGTCTAGGGCACCATAAATGAAAGGAAAGAAAGGGGGAAACAACATAGTTGAAAAGAAAAGTTGAACTTTTTTTCCTCAGGGGAGAACAAGCCAGGTTCTAGAACAAATACTTCTCACTGTCTTAAAAATATTTCTCTCTTATTTTTCCATTGATAGAGACACAACATCTGATTATTTTATTTTATTTTTTTGCATGGGGTAATGGAAAAGCTTTAAATGAACTATTCCTTGTGTTTTTTGACATAAATGATCAAATTCTAAATTTAATTACCAATGTATGGAGAAATGTATAGGGGTGAAATCAATAGCCATTAAATAGGCTTCTGTATAATTATTCTAAAAAGCTATAGACTTTAATACATAGTACTGATTCTCCCTACAGAATTTTCAGTCCAAGCTACAGAATTGAATAGAGAATTATATCCCTGCCATAGAATTCTACTAGTTGTTTTAAAGATTCAGTAGAGAGATTGTTAGCGCTTATTAAATTGGAATTTTCCGTAAGATGGGTGCAAGTATTTTAAGTATTGCAAAGAAGGAATTGCAATAAGGACAATTATAATTGGGGGTAACCAAGAAGAGCATCCCATCCTGCCCTTTTAAAATAAATAAAATGGAGTGCTAGTAAATCTGAAACAAACATTTCTTCCAGGTGTCCAGATTTAATGGGCAAAAGCATAATTACTTTTTAAGGAGAATATTTTATTTGTCGAGGGCTGAGGTGCATTACCTTGTGATGGAAATACCCCATCTGTTAATATAATTTTTTTTCCCTACACCATACTAACTATTGCTTTGGATAAATTCGTGAAGGAATGTAATGTCAGCGTTTCCTCAAATCTACTGTACATACAGATAAGAAGCCCTGAACAGAGAAGGATTGTAAGCCCAACTGAGATAAACAAATCAGAATTACTGTTAAGAGGCTGGTGCCCAGAGTGTTTAATGGCTTGAAAAGGTGATAGAGCATTTATGCAGCTACCCCTTCAAAAATTATCACTGAGCCAATGATAATCCAGTTATAATAATGAGTACTGAGTCAATTAAGCTTAGCATGCAGAGAACATGCTTTTTAATGTTAAATAACTCGGTCTCTTCATGTAAAAAAGGAAACGGAGACAGGTACTCGTTAAAAAGCCTAAATATAGTTGAAACCAGCATATCTGGGTTTTTTTTACAAAAACAAAATAATATCCAGGTTAAAAGCCTATATTCAAAGCTCTAGCCTGTTGTGAAATAGCACAGCTAAATTATAAGGCTTCATCCTGCAAGGTGCTGAATGTCCTCAATTCCCACATAACTTCAAGGTGCTCAGCAATTCTCAGGATCAGGTGTCAAAATGTAGTACTACCTTAAAAAGAGTCTGTTGAAAATGGCTATTGAAAACAGAACTAGGTTCTCTTACATATCACTTATAAACAGAATTGTTAACTATACATCAGTTGCAGAGCCAAATTATGCCCTCTTTCACTGAAGGCCTTGTTTATACTAGGGATATTTTCTAAATTTTCCCCACCATTACTATCAACATAGCCCTTTTTAACATTGTTTCAATGAAATATGCTCAGAGCAAATCTAACTGACACAGTGGCTGTACAGATCTTGTTTAAACTAGGACTTCCATTGTTGCTTACACTAGTGCAGCAAGGGGAAGTTTTTAGACAATTTAGGCTTTTGTTATACCTACGCAATAATACCACTGCACAAGTGTAACAGGGGGCTGAGTTCAACTTGCAGAATGTTCATTAGCAGTGAATATGCATGAACAAGAAAAAAACAGCTTGGATCTCAGATCACAGGCTGAATCTCCAGGGCTGGCAATTTAAAAAAAAATGAAGTTGTTTACTTGTAAACTGAGCTAATTTGATCTGGACACCGCTAATCCACAACAAACATGGAACTCCATCATGTATTTTTACAATCCCTTTTCAAGCATGCTTCAAGGATCTTATTCTCATCTGACATATGCCAGATGCATTGCCATTGACTAGAGCTGGCCAGGTATTTTTTGATTAAATGTTGTTGTTTTTTGTCCAAAAATCCTGATTTGTAGAAACTAAAAACCCAGAAAAACCAATAGCATAGTTGTTATGGATGTGGGAGACCCAGGACCAAGTCCCTGCTCTGAACTAGCCACTGCAGGGACTTGAGCCTGAGTTTCCTACATCACAGGTGAGTGCCCCTGCTCCTGGGCTATTGACTATTCCGGGCATGGTCTCTGTTTTTTTCATGAACATTTTCAAAAGGTCTTGGGTTTGCTCTGATGTGGATCAGAAAGAAATCACAAAACTTCCAAATGTATTGCAAAATGGAATTCTTGTTTTCCAGCCACTCCTACCATTGACTCATTGACATGACTCCCAGTTCAAACCAAGATGCTGGATTCACTTGAATTTGAGCAGAAGATTGGCAAGTGGGAAAATTCTGTATGTGACACTTTTTAAGGGAAGTGACATAGTTTAAGGGGAGATTTCTTCTCTTTACCAAAACTGTATAGAGCAGGAGTCGGCAACCTCTGGCACGCAGCTCGCCAGGGTAAGCACCCTGGCGGGCCGGGTCAGTTTGTTTACCTGCCACGTCGGCAGGTTCGGCCGATCGCAGCTCCCACTGGCTGCGGTTCGTCGTCCCAGGCCAATGGGGGCTGCGGGAAGCATCGGGGGCTGAGGGATGTGCTGGCCGCGGCTTCCCGCTGCCCCCATTGGCCTGGAGAGTCTCAGTTGCTTTTTATTCCACGCCTGACCCTTTAGGTGACTGGCAACTGACTTGCTCCCCTCTCCTGTTTCTTCGGAAGAACATTTCATATGTCCCAAATGTTAGGTGACTTCTCAGGGCAGGAGGCCCGTTTGCATCTCTCCCATTCTTCATCAGTACACCTTACAAATGCTTAACCAGATCTAACCTCTGCTGGCCCTTTAATGACTTGACTCCAGGTTTAAGATACCACACAGGATTATTCTCAAGCAGTGCTGGGTTTTAAATTATCAAAAGGTCAGCAGTGGGGTAGAGCATTTGCGGATCCTGCATCTGAGTAAAAAAGGAACCAGATTATTGGCCCTTGAAAAAACAAGATGGAGTTAAGACAATGGGCCTACACCAAAATACAGCTTCAGATCGTAGCTGTGCACAATGGCTAGGGTGACCATACGTCCTGTTTTGGCTGGGACAGTGCCTTTTTTAAGCCCTCTCCTAGCCATCCTGACTTTTTTTTAAAAAAGGAGGCATTTGTTTCATTTGCTTTTGCCGACTTGATCAGTTGGAAAGAGCAAATGGAACAAATGCTCACTTTTGTCAAAAAAGGGAGGTGCAGAGGAATGTGGGGGGCGAGTGGAGATGCCAGCCCCCCCACAGGGGGGAGGCAGGACTGGGGGGGCATTCTAGTAGGAGGGGGGGTTGGCAGGGCTCCAGCGATGGGTAGGGTTGCCAACTTTCTAATAGCACAAAACTGAACACTCCTGCCCCGCCCCCTGCCTCGCCCCTTCTCTGAGGCCACTCCCCTGCTCATTCCATCCCTTCTCCCTCCATCACTTGCTCTCCCCCACCCTCACTCAATTTCACCAGAGCAGGGGGTTGGGGTGCGGAAGGGGGGTGAGGACTCTGGCTGGGTGTGCAAGCTCCAGGGTGAGGCCGGGGAAGAGGGGTTTGGGGTGAGGGGAGAGGGCTCCAGGCTGGGCAGGGTGTTGGGCTTCGGGGGGGTGAGGACTTCCTCTGGGGTTGTGGGCTCTGCGGTGGGGCAGGGGCTCAGGGCTGGGACTGGGAGTTGGGGTGTCGGGGGGTTGTAGGGTGTGGGCTCCGGGAGGGAGTTTGGGTGCGGGAAGGGACTCTGGACTGGGGCAGCGGGTTAGGGTGCGGGGTCCTGGCAGTGCTTACCGTGGCTCCCAGGTGCATGGGCGGCCAAGGAGGCTCCGCGCGCTACCCTTGCATCTGCCGGCACGGCTCCCACAGCTCCCAATGGGAGCTGCGGAGCCGGCCCTCGGAGTGGGGCAGTGCATGGAGCCTCCCTGGCTGCCCATGCATCTAGGGGCTGCAGGGACCTGGTGGTCACTTCTGGGAGCTGCATGGCACTAGGGCAGGGAGCCCCAGGCCCCCGCTGCGCCGCCAACCGGACTTTTAACAGCCTGGTCAGCAGTGCCAATTGGAGCCCCCAGGGTCCCTTTTCAACCAGGTGTTCCACAGAGTTCCAATGATGGGCAACAGCATCGAGCTGGGGGGGAGGGGGCTTGGGTGAGTGGCTGGGGGTGTCCTGTTTTCTCTTTGTGAAATATGGTCACTGTAACAGTGGCTGAATCTCCTGCATGGGAGACAGAGAGATGAGTATTGCGGTATTCAAACATAGCCCCTATTTGGGCTGGTAAAGACCCGCATTAACTCAGTGAGCTCTCCTGGTGCCACTGTATCCCATAAGAGACAAAATGTTATTCATGATTTCCAAGGAAGTGAGTTCTCCTTCTCCCCTAGCAAATAGTGCTCTCATTGACTGCTCCTCACTACCCCTCTTGGGTAGCCAACGTTGCTCCAGCTCCAGGAAAGCACCAGTCAGTAGTTTATATACTTGCAGTTGTTCTTTTCTGAAGTCTGAGAGAAGGCTCCTTGGCTTCTGCACAGGTGCATGAAGGAAGTTCAACCCTGAGCAGGCTCTCAGTCTGGGTTATAAAAATGGGAGAAGGTTTAGGAGTTGGAAGGTGGCTAGTATTTTGCCCAAACCAATTTTCTCATTGTTAATAAGAATGTGTAAATTAGAAGGGGACTAGCTTCATATGTTAGGAACTTCACGCATCATGAATGTGTCACGGTTTCCATATCTCTGTATAAATAGTATGGGTATAATGTATTAAGCAAAGGCATGTTCCATACATACGACTGTCACAAACAACTTGTTTGACTGTTTCAACAGTGTGAGCAATAGTGAAATCCTTCATCTTGTGGCTGAACCAAACGTTGTATGGTAATATTACCTATGAGTTCACGATTGAAAATAGAAACTTCCTGTAGTATAAGCTCCTCAGAGAAGCAAAAGGTGCACCTTCCCTCTATCTTAGTCAACCTGGAAGTGTCCCTTATATACATTGCAAAATTTAATACAAGGCCTTTGCAACTTTACAATTTCAGCAGTCAGTCACATCTTTGGTTTGTTTGACTATAAATTGCTGAAACAATGGAACTTAAAACCAATACAGTATTACTGTATGACACTGTCAATATCATTTATAGCACAATTTTACACAAAGGCAGAAGTATCATAAAAAAAAGAAGTGAGTCCTATCAAGTGCCCTAAAATTCTTCATGTCGTAAATAAGTCAGATTTCTGAGAGGAAAGCAATAAAGTTCCAACAGATTCAATTTTTCCCACTAAATAATCACCCTGGCTTTTTCCAGTAACTTCACAAGAACAGTTCCTGAAGAAGCAAACACAGTAAGGGGTGAATAAAGCACACCTACTTCTCAAGCTCTAAAAAAGAATGATAGAGGTGCAACCATGTTACTCAAACAAAAAAGTTTGAGAGGTAACATGAAATATGAAGAAGTAGGTATTGAAGGAAGATAGATGCTGATCAAAATCAACAAGCAGAGTAGACTCAATATAATATTCAACATATTCACTACAATGAAAGAAGCCCTGAATTGTTTAAGAAAACATCACCAAAATTACTGGTGGAAAGAAACCAAAGTATACAAGAGGTGGCAATTTTAAAGTAATCCCATTCTCCATGCTAAACCGATAAAGTATACTAGACAAACAGGAGATGACAAATAGCTTGTTTAACTCATTCAAATAGGTTTGGTCATGGTTGACGCATGAAGGCTGCTAAACAATTCATTGGAATAACACCAGGGATAAATTTGGCCACAGAAAAGAGATTATTAATCTATATGATCTGGAATTCAATCCACATATTTAATCTTGGACATTTTCGTTATATCTCACCAATTTTTTCTGAATTATTAACTTCTACTATTGGGAGTATTGTCCAATCTGACCACACTCTAGTCATGCTAGTTGTATCACTAGATTAAGATTTACCTAGCTCCTTCAGTTGATGAGAACATATTGCAGCATAAAAATGAAAAACATAGAAAAGAAGTACACGACACTTTGGACTTAAATCAACAAGCCTTAGATAAGAACACAAGAATGGCCATACAGAGTCAGGCCAATGGTTCATCTAGCCCAGTATCCTGTCTTCAGACAGTGGCCAGTGCCAGATGCTTCAAAGGGAATGAGCAGAATAGGGATTTTGAGTGGTCTATTCCTTGTCATCCTGTCCTAGCCTCTGGCAGTCAGAGATTTAGTGACATCCAGAGTATGGGGTTACATTCCTGACCATGTTGGCTAATAGCCATTGATGAACCTATCCTCCATTAACTTATCTAATTCCTTTTTGAACCCAGTTATACTTTTGGCTTTCATAACATCCCCTAGTAACAAGTTCCACAGGTTGTGTGTGCATTGCGTGAATTCCTTTTGTTTGTTTTAAAACTGCTGTCTGTTAATTTCATTGAGTGACCCCTGGTTCTGGTATTGTGTGAAGAGGTAAATAACTCTTCCTTATTCATTTTCTTCACACCATTCATGATTTTATTAACATCTACCATGCCGCCCCCTTAATTGTCTCTTTTTCTAAGATGTCTTTTATATTTCTCCTCAGATGGAAGCTGTTCCATACACCTAATAATTTTTGTTGCTCTTTTCTTTACTTTTTCCAATTCTAATGTATCTTTTTTGAGATGGGTTGACCAGAACGGCACACAGTATTCAAAGTGTGGCCATAGCATGGATTTATATAGTGGCATTATGATATTTTATTTCTGTTATCTACCCCTTTCCTAATAGTTCCTAACATTCTGTTAGATTTTTTGACTGGCGCTGCACACTGAGCAGATGTTTCAGAGAACTATCTATGATGACTCTAAGATCTCTTTTTTGAGTGGTAACAGCTAATTTAGACCCAACCACTTTTGTCTGTATAGTTGGGATTATGTTTTCCAATGTGTTGCATTTACCAACATTGTATTTCATCTGCCATTTTGTTGCCCAGTGACCCAGTTTTGTGAGATCCTTTTGTAACTCTTCCCAGTCTGCTTTGGACTTAAATATCTTGAATCATTTTGTATCATCTGCAAACTTTGCTACCTCACTGCTTACCCCATTTTCCAGATCATTTATGAATATGTTGAACAGCATTGGTCCCAGTACAGATCCTTGGGGTACTCTGCTATTTACTTCTCTCACTGTGAAAACTGACCATTTATTCCTACCCTTTGTTTCATATCTCTTAACCAGGTACTGATCCATGAGAGGACCTTCCCTCTTATCCCATGATGGCTTACTTTGCTTCAGATCCTTTGGTGAGGGACCTTGTCAAAAGCTTTCTGAAAGTCCAAGTACTTTCCACTGGATCACCCTTGTCTACATATTTGCTTACCCCCCTCAAATAATTTTATTAGATTAGTGAGGCAGGGTTTCCTTTTCCAAAAGCCATGTTGATTCTTCCCCAACATATTGTGCTTATCTATGTTTCTGATAATTCTGTTCTTTACTGTAGTTTCAACCAATTTGCCTGGTCCTGAAGTTAGGCTTACCAGCCTGTAATTGCCAGGATCGCTTCTGGAACCTATTTAAAAAATTGGTGTGACATTAGCTATGTGCCAGTCAGCTGGTACAGAGGCTGAATTTAAGTGTTATGTTACATAGCACTGTAAATAGTTCTGCGATTTCATATTAGAGTTCCTGGTGATTTATTATTTTTAATTTATTAGTTTGTTCCAAAACTTCCTCTACTGACACCTTAATCTGGGACAGATCCTCAGATTTGTCATCTAAAAAGAATGGCTCAAGTGTGAGAATCTCTCACATCCTCTGCAGAGAAGACCAATACAAAGAATTCATTTAGCTTCTCTGCAACAGTCTTGTCTTCCTTGATTGCACCTTGATCATCCAGTGGCCCAACTAACTGTCTGTCAGGCTTCCTACTTCTGATGGTCCTTTAAAAAATGGCTGTTAGTTGTTATTATTTTTTGCTACTTGCTCTTCAAATTCCTTTTTTGGTCTGCCTAATTACACTTTTACACTAGACTTGTGAGAGTTAATGTTCCTTTCTATTTTCCTCAGTAGGATTTGACTTCTAATTTTTAAAGATGTCTTTTTGTCTCTAACTGCCTGTTTTACTCTGTTGTTTAGCCATGGTGGCATTTTTCTGGTCCTCTTACTGTTTTTGTTTATTTGAGGTATACATATATAGTTTGAGCCTCTACTATGGAGTTTTAAAAAACTTTAAATGTTTCCATGCAGCTTGGAGGTATTTCACTCTTTTAACTGTTCCTTCTAATTTCAATTCAACTAGCATCCTCATTTGTGTGTCATTCCCCTTTTTGAATTTTCCCCTTTTTGAAGTTGAATGCTACTGTGGTGGGTTTCTTTGGTATCCCTTCCCCCACACTCCAAGGATGTTAAATTTTATACATTATGGTTGCTATTACCAAGCTGTTCAAGTATATTCATGTCTTGGACCAGATCCAGTGTAGAGAATTGCCTCTCCCCTTGTCCACTGGGTTACAGCTCAGGACCCCCAAATTAGATAAGCTGAATCGGGGTTCATCATCTCCAGCTGTGCCCTGAACTCCTTCCTACCTCCCCTGAGTTTCTGCAGGCTCTTCAACCTGCTGGTCTGGCAGTCTCCTTCTAGGGTGTTGTCCCTGAGTGTCCCTTCAGCAACTTGCTGGCAGGATTTCCCTCCTCCAGGCCTGCTTACTCTTCTGGTAGCCACCCTGCCCTCTGCTTCCCAGTCCCTTTATCCTCTCAGCTGTGTTGAGGCTGCCAGTCAGCAATGGCTAGCAGGGCCTGTGTTAACCCTTTGGTTGCTGGGCCACAATGACACCCCTTTAATAAATCTTCCCCTAAGGACCATCTTTGTGTGAGCCATGTGCGCCTCCGCACCTGTCGGCTCTCCCCCAGGCCTTAGTTTAAAAACTCCTCTATGACCTTTTTAATTTTACATGGCAGCAATCTGGTTCCTTTTTGATTTAGGTGGAGCCCATTCTGCTTGTATAGGCTCCTTCTTTCTTAAAAGGTTCCCCAGTGCGTAACAAACCTAAATTCCTCCTCTGAGCACCATTGTCTCATCCATGCATTGAGACCCTGCAGTTCTGCCTGTCTAACTGTCTCTATGCATGAAACTGGAAGCATTTGAGAGAATGCTACCATGGAGGTCCTGAACTTTAACCTCTTATCTATCAGCCTAAATTTGACTTCCAGGACCTCTGTCCTACCTTTCCCAATGTTATTGGTACTTACTACTTATATGTACCATGACCAACAGCTCCTCTCCAGGACTGGACGTAAGCCTGTCTGGATGTATTGAGAGGTTTTCAACCTTCATACCCAGCAGGCAATTCACCATGTGTTTCTCCTGATTATCACAAATCCAACTATCTATATTTCTAATAATGAATCCCCATTACTACTACCTGACTCTTCCTAATAACAGGGATCCCCTCCCTTGGAGAGGTATCTTCAGTACAAGAGGATACCATGGTATCATCTGGAAGGAACGTCTCAACTGGGATCATTTCCCTCTGTTCCAGCTTGATGTTCTCTTTCCTCAAGACTTTCATCCTCCTCAAAGTACAGAGGCTGTCAGCCTGGGGGTTGAACCACTGTACTGTGTCCCAGAAAGTTTCATCTCTATGCCTGTATGTCTCCCTTAGCTCCTGCAGTTCAAGAGTCTACATGGTCTCTGATGGCTATGAACTGCTTTTATCAAATGCATGCATATGCCACCTGCCCATAAGACAGGTAACCATACATGCTGCATTCAGTGCAATAAACTGGATAGACCCCACTCTACTGCTGGACTTCTCCCTGCATTATTTTTACACTTGCAGGGTTTTTTGTTTGTTCTCTGTGTGGGGTTTTTGTTTGTTTGTTTGTTTTTTGTTTTGTTTTTTTGTGGGGTGGAGGGGAGAGCAGGTGGTGGTGATTGGCCTAAATCTGGAAAATGTTCTTAGAGATATTTGGCTCCCTGTGATGGTGTGTTTGCCCCACAATGCCTCATAAGGGGTTAATATAGCCCTGGGGAGGCTGCACAGGAGGCAGCCAATTAGAGAGGGTCTGCAAGGAGCAGCCAGTCAGGACTGGGCAGGCCCATATAAGAAGGGCTGCAGGAAAGAGCAGTTTCAGTTGTTTCCTGGAGCTCAAGGAGGGAGGACTGGCTGCCTTGCAGGAGGAAGAACACTAGCACCTTGGACAGAGCAGTGCTGGGCAGGATCAGAGGAGTGAGAGTGAGTTCCTGGCAGACTGCTAAGACTGGCATGCTGATGCCCGGAGATAAGGGCTGAGAAGGTGTGGGGGCTGTGGGGAATTGGTCCAGGAAAGTAGACTGAGAGGTTGGAGGTGATGTAGCACATGGCTGCCATTTATGGGGTCCCTGGGCTGGGACCTGGAGTAGTGGACAGGGCAGGCCCGGGTTCCTCGCCCCCCACCATCGGACTGCTATACCTTCCCCTGGAACGGGGAAGCACAGAGTGCAGCACAGACAGAGGGCTGTGTCCTGAAGAGGATGCCGCAGTCCTTGGAGCAACATGGGTCCAAGAACAGAAGTGACAGTGGGCCAGACGCTACTGAGTAGCGGCATACTGACCTAAGTAGATGATCTGCAAGATGACCAACAGGAGGTGCTAGTGTGGTGAGTCGCACCACGTCACACTTTCTAAATTCCCATTTGCTGCTCTTGTTGGCTAGCTTCTCTGGTTGCTTAGGGGCTGACTTTTTAAACCCCTGTTCTCTTTCAGTTAGCCCCTCTCCCTTGTCAAGGAATCCTAAAGGAACTAGGGATCAAAGGGATGGCAGGCTAGAGCCTCCTTAGGAAGCTTTCAGCCTGGCCTAGGCTCAGCACACAGTCGTCCCCCCCAACAAACCACACTATAAATGTCAATCAAGCAGACACACGGCAAGCAAGCAACAAAACTAACAGACAACAAACTCACCCCAAGGGTCACGTCTCCTTCACCTGGAGAACTCTCACTCAAAACTCCCCTGTTTGCTGTTCCATTCACTAGCTCCTAATTAATGGAGATATCCTATCTCCTAGAACTGGAAGGGACCTTGAAAGGTCATCGATTCCAGCCCCCTGCCTTCACTAGCAGGACCAAGTACTGATTTTGCCCTAGATCCCTAAGTGGCCCCCTTAAGGATTGAACTCACCACCCTGGGTTTAGCAAGCCAATGCTCAAACCACTGAGCTATCCCTCCCCAGCCTAATGCACCTTTCTTCAAATGCACTGAGGCCATATTATGGAGAAATATTGAGGACCACATTTTCAAAGCAGCCTCCACACAGCCCTGGAATTTGTAGGTGCAGTTTTGTGAACTCAAGTTTTAGGGCACACAAACAATTAAATTTTTGATTAGTAAATGGCATTTTCTCATGCCAAATGAATGGTTGTTTATCCATTTGGGATGTACAAACTCCCCACGTGCATGCACAAATATTGGTTGTTGTGTGCCCTGAACCTTAAATATGTAAAATTATGAGTGAACATTCAATGCATGATTCTGAAAAGTGTAACTTTTAGAACATGCATAAGGGGGGAGGGGATAATAGTTCTCATTTCACAAGTGAAAGAAAGGACAAACCAAAAAGTTTCATCACCTGAACAAAAAATAAAAATATCAAAAGATAAGACACAAAAACGAAACTCCAAATTAACTGAGCAGTCAATTCAAAAGAAGCTCAAACTGATCTTTACCAGCTGAAACAAAAAAAATTCAAATCAGGACAGAAAGTAGCATACAGATTGAAGAAGGCATGCTTCCATTTTAATAGTTTGTTCCCTTCCAGACGGGGACAAAGTTATTTGTTTGCCACTGCTCTCCAACTGTACAGGACTATGAACATTCACAATATTACATACATAACACATAGTTTAATAAGAATATCATGATTCATTTGTATTACAACAGGCACTTCAACTAGAATTTGAACAACCAATTCTAACAGACTTTTCCCCAACTAGGCAATCTCAGATCCCATGACCAATGACGGGTCCTAAGAATGATGCATTCTGCTAGAAGACTAATATCCACTACTTGAAAAAACTAGAACCTAGTAATGAACATTAACCAGTGGAATAAATGCTCATTAGAGATTGCTGGATTTGAAAATGTCTCTTACGTCCATTTCAATAAGTTATCTATACTACATAAAAGTAAACACTGAAAGCATTTATTGAAGTATAAGTAAAATAAAACCAATAAAAATCATATCATCTTTGTCTAGTTTTTGGTTTGAGGCTTTGATATAAGTACCAGCAAATTCCAAACCCCACAATTTCATTAAGGTGTGTCTACACTTTGCCCTTCTTTCTGTGTGGTTTAGTGCACATACACGTGTAGTCCCCCTAACACAGATATAAATTGCAGTGGAGACAGTGAGGCACAGCTTAGGCAAGTAAGACACCTTTGAAGGGTGTGGGTATGTATCTGAGTACATAGCCTATATGGCTCTCTATTCACCAAAGTCATGCCTTCCCATCTACCCTATTGTTTTCAGCAGTGCAGTGTCAGTTGCCTCCCTGCTGCTGGAAATTTTCTTCACTGTAGGAAAAAAACTTTGGAAGAGGGTAAAGGTTCTGGCATGGGAGGTGGCAGCTGGGAAAGACTCTGCCAGCTCCCTGTTGCTGGAGCCTTTCCCCACATCAGGCAAAGACTCTGACAGTGGGGAAAGGCTCTAGTAGGTGGGAGGCAGTGGGATAAGGCACAGCCTTTCCCCCTCTGCCTCCCCTCTGCCAGAATCTTTCACTGACACAAGTATCTACACACCACAATGTGGACACTGTGTGCTTTTCACTGCAGTGTGTAGTTACATGTACACTACACGTTGCCACCAGTGGTGTGTAGTATAGATGTAGCCAAATACTCTGGTTAAGGATAACCGTGCCCTGATATCACTCATTTCCACATGTAATCAGCATTACTTTCTATTACCTTGTATGCCAGGTATTGTCAAATGGTATATTATGTTGTTTTGAGTCATCTTGTTTAAAATATTTATATAATTGGTAATTTAATTTATATTTATTACATACAAATAATATAATTAATGCAGTTTCTGAATGGGACAAGATTCCATTAATCATGTGCCCTGTGATTTTTTTCAACTCAAAGGGGTGACTATGGTATCTAAAGCTTGACTTCCAAACCTAAGATCCTCCAACTCTGGGACGAAATTAACAAAGGAATAGTTGTAAGAAAGAGAACAATATTCCATCCGATACCATGCAAGTTACAATGTACTGTAGGCTAGATAATGACATTCCACTCATCCAATGTCAATTTCAGTAAATTATTCGTACTTAAAGTACTCCTAAAAACCAGCACTCAAACTGGTTCCTCTGAACTTGAGAAGTTCTGACAGGTTCACGATTTCAGCTGAACCCCATACTCCTTGCAGTTCTGATCAGTTCAAACACTTAACAGTTTGCCCACCTCAGAAACAGATGTCATTACTCTGCCAGCATATTAGCTTTAATCCTTACCATTAAACAAGGTGTACTTATTCTTACTCAATGTTAGCTATAATGCCTATCCTTAAATAAGAAGAGCCTTACAATTCCAAAATGCCCCAAAGTTACTCTCTGGAGACAAGGCTGTTGATGACTTATCCTAGATCAATCATCATTGAAGGTCGCCTGTCCTATTTGGCAATATTTGCTCAGTAACTAATAAAGATCAGCCTGCAGTTATTTATATTAGGTTATCATCTCTCCAGGGTGAAGCTTAATCCATTTTGCAATGTTTTTCCCAACAAGACAACATGAGTTTCTCTGTCTGAAAATGAATTAAGTGTGTGGTTTCTAAATATGGGATCTGACATTGTTCTTGTTACAAAAAGCAATTTATTCCCCAAAAGGCTTACACTTCAAAGGTTATATAAAAAGGTTCAAATATCAGTTCTATCCATTTTTCAATTACTGGGCTTCCTAACGCCACTAGCTTTTGTACAGATAAGCAGTGGTATCAGTTTTCTTATTCAACATCTCATAGGTTTCCAATTCGCATCCCAGAGAAAGCAAATTTATTGTAATACATTTAGCTGCTTTCGAAGCAGTAGAATACAGATTGTTTCCAACAAGACTACAGGACTTATCAAATAGTATCTTAAAGAGATATTTATGAAGTGTTAGATACTAATGATTATGATTGTTGATATAGTTTAGAAAGTCTGACTATGGACAGACTCACATCAATTTAAAATATGGCAAAGTTTAAAAGGAAAACAAATTTCATCTTCTTATGAAAATTTAAGTTCTTTGTGAAATAAAAACTTAGCCAGTCCTCCATACAAAAAAAGCTATTTTTTAGTTCCATCAAAGACAAAAATGAGGGATAGTACCATAATAAAAATAGATGTCGTTAGCATAAAATGCTATGGCTTGTTTGCAAAATTCATATAATAAACAACAACCCTCTCCTTCTACCCTGTGGACATTATTATGATACTAATGATAGTACTGAATTGCCCCTTGGGTTAAACATTCTCTCTGATCAATATGTAACATCAGCAAAGTATAGTACATAGTAGAATGTCCTGAAATGCTTATTCTTTACAAAGCAAATAAAATGAAATCCCTTTCATTGTCATTAGTGTGAGTAGCTGATGAGTAACATTGCTGAGAATTGCCATACTTTCATAGAAATCATCATTTCAGCTGGGAAGTCTTCCAGAGTTATAGCTCAGACTAAGTGAGTCACAGCAACAGGTCCAGTCTGTATTATTGTCAGAATTCTTTTAAAAATCATGCTTTAATAAGTCCAAATGGAACATTTTAAACAGTTGGGATATTTGTTTTTAACTCAGTATATTGAATGATGGAGTCCTGAAGTCCTTAGCCAGCGAAAGCATTCATCTGAGTCTTTATAAGAAATATACCCTTTGGATATAATAGTTTTCACAGACCATACCCTCAGGATTCTGAGGAGAATTGTAGTAAGAAATCAGACACATTGAACTAGATTTACTTCCAGTTACTTTTTTTTTTTTCCATTTTTGCCAAACTCTGCATTTCCAGATGGGTGAAAACCTAGAAGTGATGAAACAGTGCAAGAAAGCCTGGCCAGCCCAGTTTTGAAACCCTGGCGGGAGGCTTAGCTATCGAAAAAAGTAAAACGTTCCAACCAAAACTAAAGTTAATCAGCAAGCTGCCTGTAAAATAAAACATATTTTTAAAAGTTGGGCTCACAACAGTTAGAAACTTCTAACCTTTCTTTTTTAATCAGAACCTGGCTTGAGAACAGAAAGTCGAAAACAATTAAATTTGTTGGATTACTCTACTCTTGCTGTCCCTCCCCACACTTCCCATTAGCTCCTTTACCCCCATCCTGCAAACCTCATGCTTGCTTTTTGCAGGACACAATAGGTCCACAAGTGGAATGGGAAGTAGGAAGGCTGGGAAATGTATATAGTTTGCAGACAATGGAGAAGAAAGATGTGTGGGGCAGCAGAAAAGGAGCCAGTGTAGACAAGGGGCATATAGAGTGAGAGCGGAGCAGGGGATAGTGGAGTGGCAGTGGAGAAGAGGGTAGTAAAGCAGGTTGGACAAGGAGCAGAACAACAGGAAGCATTCCACCTGTCCTGCAGACCATAATAGGGCTGGTTATGTCCTCTCTTTGAACCTTAGGAGAATCATCAGGCCCCTTCCCATGCTACCACCAGCTTGAGAGTACGCTTGTAGAGGGCCTCTTATATCTCTTTCAAGCTTTAGCTACCTCAGTGGGAGCCTACACAGCCACCACCAAGAACCCTGTTAAGCTCAGTATATCATGACAAGTCTAAATAACATCACAGTCCCAATGATGAGTCTCAGTAGACTTGGCAAGTGGCTGACGATCCTACTTTGGCTTGTCAAGGACCAGCTCCCAAAGCATGTGCAGGAAAGGGGAATGTGGCTGGTGATTACAATAGCTCTGAGCAAACCAGCAAGTATTAGCCAGCACTCTGCCTTGCTGTCTGATACCCAGCCTTACCTAACTTAACAGTTACATTGCACAGAGAACCTGCTAACATGTGAGACAGTGAATATGTAAGGATTTACCTTTTTCAGGGCTAAATTAAGTGCCTACTTGAAAGCATTAAATTAATTGACTTTTCCTCATTTAAAATGTTTGCAGAATTCCTAAGGTATTCTTAGCTGCTACTTTCAGACCCAGGAAAGGGTGTCATTACTGAGTAACATGTGCATGTAGAAGGTCACAGAATAAGGCTTTGTATTGCTTACATTTTGTATCTGTGGGCAAAACAAGAATCTCAGCTGGTACTTGAGGCTTTATCTTAATTAATATCTCATATACAGGTCTCACCTTAAAATCAATCCCCTTGCAACTGATTCAATTATTTATTTGCAACATTTTGCTACAATAGCCTCTGAGGCACTCTTATTGCTGTTGTGTGGAATCATATAATCAATAATTATCATTACAATAGTATTATTTATACTTGTAAATATTTATAAATACTACGTTTCACTTCCATTGTGTGTAGGAGACTTAGTGATGAGGCTAGTATTAGATATTTCATAAAATGCTGAATTAGGCTTCTTTGTTCTACTACTAATGTTGTTAGTAAGACAAATACACTAGCCTAAATTAGTTATTTCCTTTCCTCCATTGATAATTAGCACTAGAGGGGATGGGTATGAGTTACCTATTAACTCCAATTGCTATGTTTAGCAGTGCATCCAGAAAAAATACATTATCAGTCACAGTAAAAACCTGCTTCTTTTCTCATGTTTATTTTAAGAACTTATCAGCAAAAGGAAACTTCCAACTGTGTCAAACTATCACACCACACTTTTCAAGCTGATGTTTGTTTATGTTGTATATTGGGCCAGTACCGGCATTACTGTTTGACGGTGTTAATTTCTTCTTACTAGAATGGGCACAAAAGAATTTACCATGATGATCTTGGGCTATCCGGAGAGAATCTGTATTTATATAAATAGTTTTAGCATTTGCATTTTCAAATTCTGCTATATTTTGATACACTGGCTTCAGTGGAGTCAGGAAATAATTTGACCCCAATATTTAGACATTGGAATTTTATCTTAGCATAAAACTTTACAAGAAAGCAAAGAACTCTATTTGCTACCTTCACAAGTAAACTATTTATATATATTTATATAATAAAACTTAACTCTGTATTATGGTAGTACTGGACAAAATCTAAAAGTAGCTATACTATACTACTAAAAGGAGTATATTATAAAAATGAATATAAATAATATATTCATAAAGTCTAGTGATTATATTTAGATTGTTTATACAAACTATTTACCTAGTAAAGTAAGAAAAATGATTGACAATTGTTGTTCAGTTATTGAGATATATTTCAATGTAGAGCATAGCGCACTGCACATTGTTAGAAAAAATGAACATTTAACCACACACACGCATGCAAAATAACCAAGGAATATACCTCAGAATGAATGAAACACAACATATCTGGTTAAATATCTGCTTACAGACAATGTGGACATCTTTCCTGGTTCCTGCCTCCTGTCCCCCAGGTGGTAAGTGATATCTACTATAAGAGTCAAGATACATGGGTCCCAACTTGGGACATCAGAAATGCCAGACATCATGAGTCCAGTGACATCTATAGGCACCAAGCTAACACAGCAGGGTCAAAGCCCCTGTCATTCCCACCTCCATACAACATGCCTACACACACTACATTTATTAGCATTAGAATCAGAGTAATGATTTTTTTTGTTTTACATATACAGTAACACTGTTTATTACTCTAATGTTACATCACAATGCAACACTCAACCATTACAAAACCCAATCCATTAACATAGAAAAAACAAGAGAGTTAATCATAAATAATGTTATTACAACAAACCCAGTATAATAACAATTTACCACATATTGTTAAGTGCTATCTAAAATGCACAGCATTTAATCTACTTGGGGGGGGGAAACCCTCTTGATATACAATAGCATATGTTGACATAATATACTTGAGTATTCACTCATTCTTCCATGTGTACTTATTATATAATGTAGCAAACTAGCCATATGTATTGTGGGTGAAATTTGCCCATCTACAAAAGTACTAGGTAGTTCACTTCTGTATTAGTTTGGTTCTGCTCTAAAAATTGGCTGTATAAAAATGGCATATTCGTACTCAACAGATCTGCTTCCTGTATTCAGAGTCATTTATGCTAGCGTCAGTGAGAAAAAATTAGTTTTTACAGCATTTGACTCGTCTTTAAAACTACCGAGCCACCATAGATAAATGAAAGTCAGCTGGATTCTATTCCTCCTTGTTCATCATCAACAAACTTGTTTCCTATGTTCCAATCAGTCATATCTTGAAGGCAATTCAGGCTGCACAAGTATAACTGAGGGGTTTGAACAGGTGGAATGGAAGTCCTAATTTGGCCTCTAAAATTTAGCTTTATTGCTGGTGATTGAAGCACAAATATGAAAGAAGTCATCTCAGACCCCACATTGAATTTTTAGTACTAGCGGTCAGAAAATATACCTCTGTACTTGTAAACTAAGCATATGTGATTGGTAAATTCTTGATAGATAAACATGGAATTTCAGGATGCCATTTTTACAGTCACTTTTCAGAGTAGAACTGTATTCAAGATTTCCATTTCCATTATGCCTTTGAATCTTTTGAGCCCTTTAGAATCCTCTGTGACCATTTTGTAGCTATGGAAATTGCAGATCCAAGTTATTGGTTCTGGACCCAACCTTCAGACCATTTGCACATGGGTTCAAAGGTTTAGTGCAGCAACAAAGCATGTCTGCTATGACTGGGATGAAATGAGAGAAAAACCTATGAAAGAGAACTCTCCTCATTTATGCACTACAGAAGGACTTTGTGAATATCTCTACCTTGCATTGGGAAGGGGAGGAAATGATTGGGCCAAATTCTGTTCTTTTAATAAAGTCAGTTTCTTAACTTTTTTGGAGTTACTACTGATTTAAACTAATGTAAATGAGAGCAGGATTTGGCCTAATGTGCTCGCCACTACATAATAGTATAGCCAAGTGGGTCCTCACACAGTGAAATGGAGCACTGATGTCCCCATAAGCTTGCAAAACAAGGTTTATGTGACACTTAAGTGGTTCATAAGGCTCTCTGCAAAAAGGTGCATTTCAACCATGTCTATATAGCTAAAACCTTACATGGGGAGTACAAAAGCAAGCTGTATCTACTACTTTTCAGACCCAGCATCAGCAACCACAGTCATTCTTTACTATTAATGTATTGGGTTTTTTTTATTATTGTTAAATCATTGTTATTTTTATATTTTATTATGCTCAAAAGCCTGGAGCAAATAAATAAATAAATTGCTTGGCCCTTCCCCAAATTGCTTGCAATCTAGTGATGTAGTGAGTAAGAGTGCAATCAGTGCGGGATGAGGTCACAAAGGAAATGGGTTATAGTAAATAAATCACAGGATTATTCAGTTTTATTGCACTTCTTGATACTTGTATTAAACTTACTTTTCTCTCCCCCTGCTTGCTGTGTATTAGTGCTTTCACATGTAAGGAAATCCCTTTTACTCCGGCTTCACTCATTGTTTCAGGACTTGGCCTTGTGTGAGTGCCTAATGCATACGTTGTACATAATAAAGAAATCAGAGCTACCCCACGCTCCACTTTATACCTAAAAGCTCCATTACTAACTGTAGGTGGTAGTGTCTTGTTTCACTATTTGACTTCCAATATTTTGATTGACTAATTATAGCAAGGATTTTTTCCCCCTTAGGAAATATTATGGTGTACTTAGATTGTCAGTTTCATTTTCCAGTTTTAGTGAAGCCATAAAGGATTTGGATGCAAATACTACTGTACTGTTGTGAAGTCTGAAATATAATAGATGAAATAGCTGGAAAATAGGCAACATAAAATACTTCTAGCCAAACCTGAGCCATTCTTGTTTGGTTTGTGAAAGGACACATTTGCTTTTCTAGTGAGCTCATATTTCATACTTTGTTTTGTCTTTTGTTTATTTCTTTATGCTGCATGGAAGAAAGTATTATGCATCATAGATAGAGCAAGAGTTTAAAGGATAATTTGAGCCTCCTGCATATCAGTCTCCCTCTTGAATGTTGGGTGTTTCTTTAAATTTTTAAAATATATTTCACAAGCATTGTATTTCTTTTTCTTCCTCTTCTCCTTAAGCGGTGACAGTGAGAGAGGGAAAATTTTGGTCACAGTGACTGAGAAGGAATATGTAAATCTTCATCCCCCAAAACGGAGAAAAGGAATTGAAAGAAGGAAAGAAAACCAGTCAAAGGAGGAAGGAAAATATACAAAAATACCCAATGCTATCACCACGACCTGTGGAAGACGCAAGAGAAGAAATAGCAGCAGTAGCGAATCCTCGTTCTGGCAAGTATTTGCACTATGTGAAGAACAAAGACCAAGACTATTGACTCATAATGTCCATCATCTCTTACCCCCAGAACTAAGTATTTCCACACAGTGAGCTGGCAAAGGGGTAAAAGTAAATAGCAACAGCAGAAGGACTATATGGCTGGTATAATTGTGTTATTAGATATCTGGGTTTTAGTCTTCCCCTAGCTATGGTACAGAGGATATGGCTCGAGTAAGATGTTGCTATTCCAACTTCAATGACCACACATCAGTCTGTGGTTGCCTGAATGGTGCTTTTTTGTATTGTAATGTTTTGGGCTAGATCAGGGGTCGGCAACGTTCGGCAGGCGGCTCGCTGGGTAAGCACCCTGGCGGGCCGGGCCAGTTTATTTACCTGCTGACGCGGCAGGTTTGGCCGATCGCAGCCCCCACTGGCCGCGGTTTGCCGTCCCAGGCCAATGGGGGCGGCGAGAAGCGGCGCGGGCGAGCGATGTGCTACCTGCTTTTTGGTGAGTGCAGAGATACCTTACTCCTCTTTCCCACTTCTCCCAAGGAGCAAGCCAGCAAAAACAGTGCAGGGATGGAGAGGGGCCAGCACATGGGGAGGAGCACACTGTTCTATTCTAATGGAGCAAAAAGTACTGCAAATAATGCATGGGGATGAACAGTCTCTTCAGTGGTCATCCTGGAGCTACACAGCTCCAGACCTCCCCCTATTCAGGGCTGTTTCTAAAAATCCACAGCCCTTCATCTTGCATCCATGGATGCATTTAGACTGTAAGCGCTGCTAGTCAAGAATTCTATTCTGACATGTTGACCAATTGTAAAGTGGGATGGACATATAACTGAACTACTTTACAATATATACATCAAAATACTATTAGTTGTTCCCAAGTTATCTCTTTTCTATCCTCCCTGCATTGGGAAAAATGGTTAAATGCACATCCATTATTTTTCAGTTTGACTTTGTTCCTGCAAATAACAGGAAAATCCTCTTCTTTGTATATAAAATATTCTTGTAAATTAACTTTTATAATAATTATTAATCATTTGTGTTTTGTTTAGGAAGTAGTGAATAGAGGTACAGTAACAACAGCTGATTACAAACAAACAAATCCAGTCAACATACTGGAAGGTTTAAAAATATGTAGATAGTAGGAAATAGCTGGCATTCAGAGAACAGGCAAGGTGAATATAGTACTATGAATATACAGGAGATCTCTCAAAATCTGATGTAGGACACTCAGCCACCTCCTCTACCAACAACATTCCCTGCCCTGGTGTAAGGAAAGAGGAAGGAAAGCTAGTGTGAGAATAGCATCCCCAATTTCCTGATATTCTGCCCCTATTCAGCTGGCTCTCTGCAGCCCCCCCTCTACCCTCCACTCACTATATAGCACAGGCAGGGTGGAAGATCAAGCCCTCTATATCATGTTTTGTACAAGGTTCTTTTCACACAGAGACCTCAAAGCACTTCGCCCATTATTGTAAGCAATATTTTCCCCATTGTTTTTATCCATATTGGTTAACTGAGGCAGAGGTTAAATGATACAGTAAATCCAAGAATATTCTGTAGTAGAGCTGTGAATATAACCCAAGTGCTATCATCCCACTCCAGGCAAAAATGTCCATGATTCAAAATGTCCTTGATTTTGAATCTGTAGGTTACCAATGGCACTCTCCCCTCTGGAGGGGGAGTATTACTGAATGTGCAGAGGAGGTAATTAGCATGGTAGAGCCAAGGATACCTGGGAGCACTCATGTATCTTGGGGCATCCACTCTAAAACTCTTCAACCCATAGTACTGTGGCTGGCTGATTGGTACTGGAGTCATTAGTCATAGAATCATAGAAATGTAGGGCTGGAAGGGACCTCAAGAGGTCATCAAATACTGCCCCCTGCATTGAGGCAGGACCAAGTAAACCTAGACCATCCCTGACAGGTCTGACCTGCTCGCAAAAACCTCCAATATCAGGGATTCCATAACTTCCCTTGGAAGCCTATTCCAGAGTTTGGTTACCTTTATAGGTAGAAAGTTTTTCCCAATATCTAACCTAAATCTCCCTTGCTGCAGATTAAGCCCATTACTTCTTGTTCTATCTTCAGCAGACATGGAGAACAATTGATCACTGTCCTCATTGTAACATCCTTTAGCATATTTAAATACTGTTATCATGTTTCCCTCCTCCATCTTCTTTTCTCAAGACTTAATAGGTCTAATTTTTTAAACTTTTCCTCATAAGTCAGGTTTTCTGAACCATTTATCATTTTTGTTGTTCTCCTTTGGGCTCTCTCTCCATTTTGTCCACATCTTTCCTAAAGGGAAGCACCCAGAATTGATGCCCCTAGGAGCTCAAAGTACGTGGTGGTGTTTATGCAGTCTTCCCTGGGCTTTGGAGCATGGTGGCATTGGCTTGTCTCCCATCCTGCAAGTTTCTCCTCCCTCTGTGTAAGATTATCATTTTTACCATGTTATGGTTTTTGTTTTAGTGGAAATTATGAGCTTATTCCAGGTCTTTGGGGCTACTACCCCAACAATCTGCCTCCTGTAATCAGTTTTGTCTTTAGGCAAATTAACGTTAACAGACTGATTTGCACGAAGAGCCTATTTGCCGTCTGCATTGGTAGAAAGTGAATATAAATACACTGATGCCAAATTATGAACATGTTTATACAATAAAGTACACCAGTGTCACTGCCTTCACTCAGAGAAATGGGCCAATTAAGGTGATTGTAACTTTGCCATTTTCATTTTCTATTAAGTGCTTGCTCCAAGTGTATGAACTGCAGACTTTGCAAAAAGAGTCTGTCCTGGAGCTTTTAGATGTTTCCTACATTATTTTTCTGAACCTGTAATCTAGTATTGAAAAGAATAGAAAGGATGTGAATTAAAATAAAGAAGAAGAAGAAAAAAACAGTGATCCAGCAGACAAGTTAAAAAAAAGTTTGCTGCAATGATGGAGAAGGAAAATAAGAAAAAACTGTAATAAAATATGATATTTCCACATAAACAGAGTTTACCCAAGGTCAGAAATATCAGTATCAAATAAAAGTAAATGAAAAGAGAGAAACAGTTTAGATGTAAACATTTAAAAAAACTAAAAGAAAACAATCAGGAATGTAATGAAAAGAACAACGCACTAGACTTTCAAAGGCAGATAAAGAACAAGTGAAAAGAGCAAAAAAAAAAAAAACCAAGAAGGGAGGAAAAAACTCTAAATAGAAACAGGCAAGAACTAAAAAGAGAGTGAAATACAATACTACAAAAGAACAATGGAACTGTAATTGACGACAACTTGAAAATCATAAGAATGAAAAGAATTAAAATAAGAAAGGGGAAGAGGACAAACGTTTAGCTTGACATGACAAAGGAACAAGCGGGATTGCGGGGCAAAGCTAGCCCCTTATGCCTGTCCATAACTGCAGTATTCACCATACTAGGTGACTGCAATTACACTGTGCAAGTTGGGAGAGGAGGGGTACAGAGATGAAGGACTGTACATATGATTTGTTCCCTCTTCTCAGCAAAGCCCAGCTTTTCAGGGACTCTTTATTTCACTGTAAGCAAGACTGGACAGGGCAGGCAACCATAATGCCTTCTTCACATAATGGGAGTCCACTGGAGGCACAGAGAACTATGTCAACTATTGGGCTGAGGAAGCCTTTCATGGAACAGTGTAGCGGCCTGAGAGAAATGATTCCTTCCCTTCCTCAGTCTATCCAATGGAGAAATCTAGACCACAGCCTGCCTTTGTCCTGGATCTTTGAATTTGTGCTGGGGCTTAGGACAATGCTTTGGGGTTTGGATTTCTAACACTCTGAGCAGAGTAATTTAAAAAAAATTTAAATCTTCATTTAAATGTTATTTCTTTAAAAAAGAATACTAAATAAAACAAAGGCCTTTTATTACATTCAGATCCCATCTACCCTTCCACGTTCCCCCTTCCTTTTTAAATTATAAATCTAATTTAGGGTCCCTTAAGCTATTTGTCATTAATCTAATTTTCACACTCTGAATTGTATTTGCTAGGGAAAGCTATACAAGTAATGTGTTCATTCTGGAATTATAGACTCCACTCAAACTCTGCATGAAGCTCCTACTCCATAATCACATCATTTGCTGCTGTCCAGCACCCACTGGCTCAGCTCTTAAAAGTTAAGTAAAGTTCTGGTCATTTCTTGAACAGACACGCTCAAAAGAGGATTAGGTGCTACAGGAAGTGATATGAGTGGTACAGCAGGAGGTCTATTCCCTCAAAGTCTCGATCCCACAAGCACTGCACACATGCTGAAGTTTACTTCCATAAGTAGTCCTGTCAAGTTAAGCATGTGCACAAGTGTTTGCAGGATCAGTGCTTATGTCAGTACTGAACCACCACACCAGCATAGCATCAAACATCAGAGTGGTGCTCATGCTGGAGTCTTTTTTTTTTTAAGTGAAAAGCTAAAGCTCTCTCTACTGGTCATTAAAGAGACAATGACAGTTTTTAAAAGAGTGGGTGGGTTTGTAAAAATGTCTTAATGAAAACCAATATGGTCCTGACTGGGATATAGAAGTAAGCTTTAGAACTAGTTCTAGCCACTAGAACTAGAACTAGTGGCTAGAACTAACATATATCAATACTTATTGTGTCAAGACTTGAGGTAAGGCAGGTAAACAATTAGCAATAAAGAAGTTGTGTGGTGAGACAGCCTTCTAGGGGTTAGTGTTTCAGTGATGGCTTAGAGAAAGATCTGAGGTTTGGGAACAAATGGGGGGCACTGAAGGAAAGTAACATCAATTTGAAGATAAAGGGAGGGTTGTAGGAACAGGGAGAGAGTTCCTGTAATTTCTACATGGTTCACACAATCAATAACCCAATGATAATCCAGTTATTTTGTTATTGCAGTATCACACCGTGTCCAGCATCTCTTTTTAAAGTCATAACTTTGGGGGATGCCATTACTACATTAGAATGATATGCTGTATAAAGGGGTAAAAAATGGGGTGGCCTTAGATAGACCTGAGTATTTTTTTTAACTTATGCTATTCTACTAGTAACTGTTATTAGATTAACTGTACTACTCATCCTACTTAAAGATGCTGTTGCTGAACTTGCTGGAAATGAATGTTTTACAATACGTCTTGGATTCTGGTGACATTTTCTATAGAGATAAGCTGTATCCATTAGTTGTTTGACTTCTTGAGCTGTCACTGGGCCAAGCATAACTTGGAATGGGAGAAATGTCACTGTGCAATGATAGCTCCATTATGAAAGATATTTTTACCTTAATCAACCAGTTCTTCCTGCTGAAAGATAGAATGAGAGTGGGGGGGATTCTTTAGTCTTTGCTGTAGGAATGCCAGTATGAATATGGGAACATAAGAGAAGTCTGAAAAAACTTATCTCAGAAGAAGAAAAGAATATATGTATAAGTCAAATTCTCTGCCATGCATTTACTTCAGGTGCCAGAAAAGATAGCATACTTGGCTATTCAGACTATTTACATTGGGTCAGTTATGTTATTTATTTTTCAAAGAGAACAGGGGAAAAAAGCAAAGGTTTTTTGTGCATAAATGTGAAATTTTTAAAAAATGAAATAGGTCACTGCTTCAAAGAGTTGTTACTAGGAAAGCCTGTGAAAGGCTTTGGCCCAGAATTTATCTATAATCATGAGTATGGTATATCCCCATTGCTCCTTGCAGAAAATAGGGGAAATGATGAAGAAGATGGATGGTATGTGAATCATTCCACATTGTTTTCCCCCAGTTTGAGTACTGGATACTAGCTCATAAGTCTGCAAAAAGAAAGGAAAAACTTTTGAAGATCTTCCAATAAAGTAAAGATAGTTTATTGAACTGTTTCTGCCTTTATCAAAGTATCTCTAACCTGAATTATGTCAGAGCCATGCACTTGGGCAGGGGGTTGGGGCAGAAACAGAGAGAGACTGGGATGTCTTTAGATTCCCACACTTCTGGAATTTTTAAACCAATTATTGACTAATCAGAAGTGCTTTTGATGTGATAAGCACTGAGAACTCTATTGTGGCCTCAGTCTAGGCCAAATGTTACCGTCGATGCCTTCACCCCAACCCCACATCTCTGGGCATGAAAAGCCACAGAAAGCCCACCCAAGTGGACTGTGCATATCTGAGCACTGCAGAGCTCTGTTCCAGAGTCTGTCTCTCAGTAGCACTGCAGGAGGGTTGGAAAGACTGATGGTGAGTTGGGGGAGGTTTAGCAATACAGATTAGTTGATCTGCCACTACAGGGATCGCAATGTTGTTGTAGCTGTGTCCGTCACAGGACATTAGAGAGACAAGATGGGTGAGGTAATATCTTTTATTGAACCAACTTCAGTTGGTGAGAGAGACAAGGTGAAGAAGAGCTCTATGTAAGCTCAAAAGCTTTTCCCTCTCACCAACAGAAGGTGGTCCAATAAAAGGTATTACCTCACCCACCTCGTCACTACAGGAATCCACAGGCCTGAACCCCTTGTGCAAGTGAAAGCAGGTACCCTGCTACTATTACAGCAAGTGGGCTGTAATAGTGGCAGCATTCGGTTTGTGCAAGCACTCTGTGCCAAACCACCAGATTAGGATTTGGGATTTTTTTCCCACCCTATCTTGGAATCACCTGCACAATGCTCATTTACTATGCAAGGGAGAAGCACGAACATTTGGTTCACTGCATGTGAAACTCCCTATGGCATCAATAGAAGTACATTGACGTGAAACAAAATATGGTACAGGTGACAAAGCGGTTTCTTTTTCCATGACCTCTTGTTTTCCTTGTGAGATACAAGCTTAGTTAAGCCTATACAGAAATGTAATACTATTATTTTATATTGTAGTTGCCATTTATTTCCAGAAGATGAAAAAAATTAAGGAAGTAGAGTAGGACATGGATAGTTCAGAAGTACTTCTAGAAAGAATCACTCAGTCTCTATGTGGCTCCAAGCATTCTCAAACACTTTGACTTTCCCAGATGTGGTATCAACTGGGAAAACATAGCAGTTGCTGGAAGAATGTAGAGGTTATCAAACAATGCATGTTTGTATGGTTCAAGAGAAAGGAAATGATGACAGATCCCTATATTAGTGGGAGAATTTCCTCCCTTGAATATCCTGACTTTCATTCCCTTTTCCCAAAGCCTGATTAGTGATGGAGGAATCCAAGAACCATCGTCAACGAAGAAGGAAAATATATTAAAAATAAATACAGTATAATATGAATACAATTATTTCCTGTCAAATTTAATTTTAATAACAAAAATAATGCCCAGTTGCGGTGGTGTTTTGTCATGCAACTGTCTTTCTTCAATCTTTCCTGCTTAACTTTGTTTCCCTTTTCTCTTTTTTTCCATGGCCTTAATTTCACATTTTTCTTCTTTGCTTTTTTTGTGTGTATATATTTTTTCTCATTGTGTCTCTTTCCCATCCTTTCCCCACCCAACCCCAGATGATAACTCATGCTGCTTTTCCCATCTGCCAAGACAGGAAATCTCTCAGTTGCTGCCATGATCTTCAATATTAAATGCTCTGAAAACAGTATTTTTTGTGGTGTTTTCATCAAGTAGAGGCATAGTCTCTGTGCAAAGAAAGCTCCCATGAATGTAATCAGCCATTAAGCACAACATTGTGCTTTGGATCAAACCTGTAGCTGGACAGGAGCCACAGTTTTCAAGGCAGGGAAGGTCCAGGGTAATTAGAACCAGTAAATGCCTCGATTCCAAACAGTACCACGGGCTCATCACTGTTGCCCATCTTCTTCAAAGAAAAGTTTTGTTTTGTTTTAAATGTTTCATTTTTAACCTGCTTTTGTTGGCTTTCTTAGACCTTCCTTTCTAGGAAAGGATGGTATTTCAGCACCTTCCTGTGTTGGCAGGAATACAGCAATGCTGAGGTTAGGAGAATATTTTATTTTGTGATAATACCA
Source organism: Emys orbicularis (assembly GCF_028017835.1). Taxonomy (NCBI): domain Eukaryota; kingdom Metazoa; phylum Chordata; order Testudines; family Emydidae; genus Emys; species Emys orbicularis. The sequence continues at coordinate 104,139,500 of NC_088684.1, forward strand.
TAAATAAGTAAATAAATAAATACATGAAGTGTACCCTTCGAAGTCTGAAACAGTTTTGGATTTGTGTTCTCTTGAATGCCAGGGAAACATGTTTCAGAATGAATTCTGTCACTCACTCTATATGGGGTGAATGGTTTACAATAGATCCAATTGTACAATATGCAACACACAGTAGTGCAAGGAGAGATATGCCCAACAATCCAGACATGTCAGTGATCCAGGGCATCTGAGGATGCAGAAATCAAAACCTTCTTATCCAGCCATGGATGCAAATTAATTTTTTTTAAAAATGTATATGCTTTAATAATGCCAAATAATTAAGACTGGCATAAACTTGAATTACAGAGCACTTTGGCCACTCACCATCTCACTCCCTTTGGCCCCTAGCCTGCCTCTAAGTCAAGGACTGTGTAGACTACATCTCTAACGCTCCAACGGTTCACCCCTTTTACAGACCATGTACTCAACAGGAGCTGTGTAAATGGGCCTATCGGGACAAAATCCACCCCACATAATCACTGATGCCAACTCTGATTTTATTTTGAAATTTGGTGTTTTTTTCTTGAAGCCCCAGCTCCTGGAGTTGTGTGTATAATGAAAACTGAGATTTTCAGATGAAACTAAAGTTTCTAGCCTTCATAGTTGTGGAGAAAAGCTGAAAACATGAACCCTAAATGCTCAAAGACGATAAGCCAAATAGACTCCAAATGTATTCTAATGATAAGTCAATCTCATGAATTTTGAATGTCTGTGGTTAGCAAAACTGTAATATGAAGATACTTTTTCACATATTTTTGCTGAAAAAATGGTATAAATATAATCTGTCAGAGCAAACTACTGCAGTTTTAATTTCTTTGTGTAAAAGTAAGGTGATAGGGCCTGATGTCTTTCCCTGAAACCAAATATTTACAAATATTCAAGCCCATAAATTTGAAGTGGAAACTGAATACAGAAAATTCTTGTTAATGCAGTACATTTTCTGGTAATTTTATAGTCTAATTTTTAGTGGTTCCCTACAGAATGAATGCAGTTCAGAAGGCAATTTTATAAAGTACTTTGTGGATAACTATTATCTGCTAATTATTAGAAATTGCATGTTGTTGTTAATTGCATAAATAAATTGTTTTATCTGAAAGTCATTAAAAATGTTTGGTGTTTGAAGCATATATAGTTTTGATGTTCCTTTATAAAACATTTAACTGTTTAACTCTAAAATAATGGCACAATGCTCTAAACCAATTTCATACACTAATGCATTAGAGGGGAAAAATAAAAAAATGTGTATTTTTAAAGTTTTTTTCTGAGTGCTTAGTTGAACATTTCCATCCACACATAGGACGTCAGCTGATATTTTGGTTTAAAAAATACTGAAGCCATCCTCTGAATATCTTTTTTTTTTTTTTAAGGAGAAAATAAAAATAAAAATATATGCAGATATATCGTCACTGTCTTTTCTAATGAGTTCATAGCACAGATGTGGCAGATTATTGGTTTGTGTGTGTGTGTGGGGGGGTACTCTTTGTGTGTTAAACATAATATCATATTATTATTAGCATATCATGTGAGTTTTGAAGCCTTGTGTGGAACGGGAACTGGAAGACAAACTATGAGAGAGCTGGGCTTCGTAAGGAGTCAGGATGAGTCACTTGAGCTGAAGTACAAACAAGGCCTTTAAAGTTTCCTGTCTTGGGCCTTTTGGGGAACAATAAAGGGGTAGATTGTTGCTAGCTCTGTGAGTGTGTGTGTGTGTGTGTGTGTAACCCACCTACCTCCTGGGTGTGGTGTTCTGTCCCCTCTAGGGTAGGGTGACCAGATAGCATGTGAGAAAAATCGGGACGGGGGTGGGGGGGTAATAGGAGCCCATATAAAAGAAAGCCCCAAATATCGGGATTGTCCCTATAAAATCGGGACATCTGGTCACCCTACTCTAGGGGCACCAAGACCACTTAGAGGTTAATGAGTCTGCTACAGCCTTAGCTAAGAGTCATGTGGCTTTTTGCTCATGCAGAAGAGGCTCAGGCATTTAGCTCCAGAGGCCCCCGGTTCGATCCTGCCTGCCAACAACCGGGATCTGTCAGTGTTACATGTGCACATGGTGAGGGAGAAGGAAAATGTAAAAGCCTCCCTGGCTGCCCTTATATGGTTTCAGTCTTTGTGATCCCCTGGGGCAAGTACTGAAGATGAAATCCTCTCCCTACTGAAGTCAATGAGAGTTTTGCCATTGACTTCACTGGGGCCAGGATTTCACCTTGGGAGTTTAGTACAGCCAGTTGCATAAAAAATCCCAGAGGCCTCCATCCCTTTCTGCACCAGCCAGCAAAGCTGATGTGACACAAGGGGAGGGCACACTTCACCCATTTAAAGGGTGTAGCCATGGCTGCTGTTGTGTGTGCTCCCCCCAACACTCGTGGGGTCATAGGGGTTACAGTTGTGAATTTGAAGTGAGAAGGGTAATCATTCTCTGTTTACTAATTGTAATAGACAGTCACTAGAGTTGTTTGAAGATGTGGCAAAGAGGTTGCATTTCTCTATATGTGTAAGGAGGCTGGCAGAATCTTGCTTGCTTAGATATAAGTTGATAGGGCACCTTAGATATGAGACAGATAGAAATGCTGGATTCTAGAAAGATGTGTTGCAATGGAGGATGCTGGAACCTTCCCTCGGCCCTTTAAAATTCCACCTATGCTGCAGAGAGGGAGTGTCTTTTATGTAGGAACTCATTGTCATTCACTGGAATTTACCCTGCAATAGTGTCATTCCCTGTAGGACTGCATGGATTTTAAAGAGCCAGGAATGTTTAACAGAGCTGTTGTTGGGAATGTGTAACATGCCTGAATGCAGCAGGTTTTAGACTGCTGCATAAAACCCAGACCAAAGTGCAGTTTAAAAATTGTGTTCACAATGGTTGCTGATGCTTCCTGTGCAGCTGCCTCCCTGGGTCCTCCACAGTGATTCTTATGTAAGTCACATTGACACCATTAAAAATTATGAGTATTGGTAGAGCATAACATAAAAAGTCATATTACAATTGATGTAATCTACGACTATATGGGAATTTTCATAAACTATTACAGTATAATGGTGCCTGCTAGCACTACTATAATTAATTTAAAGATAACATTTCCACTGAAAACCCCTTATTTTCAGGAGCTAATGCATATGATAAAAATTCTTCCCAAGTTGAAACTAGGTACACAAGGGACTTGAGTGTGGAACGAATTGTTCACAAAACATTGACAGGAGGAAATACTGTACTTTCCTGTAACATTGCAGAACAGCTTTGTTTTAATAAAATAAATTTGGCACTCAGAATCTGAGTATTAATTATTATTGATATTGCTATTAATGTTAATCATTTTAAGTACTGTATATTATTGCTTTGTTAAACTATCTATTTTTAGATACAGAAAATAGAAAGATGGGCCCAAGCCATACAGTTTAGATCCAAACTTTCCCTGGATCACAACTGCCAAGTTTTGTGCAGCTCCATGAGTGAGAGTTTTCCATGGTGAGAAGAAAAAATCATTAATCTCCCCAAATGGTCCATCTGAGCAGTGGGACCAGGCTGTACCTAAAGTTCCCTCACCAGGCCAGGCCTACTCCAACTTCTTCTTGAATGGAGATTATTTACTTTCTCTTAATACAAGAACTGTAGTGCAATCTCTTTATCATGAAAGTTGAACTTTCAATTGTAGAATTCTGTACAAAAAAAGTGCATTCAAAAGTAAAACAATGTAAAATTTACAGCCTACAAGTCTACTCAGTCTTACTTCTTGTTCAGCCAATCGCTCAGACAAACAAGTTTGTTTACATTTGCAGGAGGTAATGCTGCCCGCTTCTTGTTTACAGTGTCACCTGAAAATGAGATCAGGTGTTCGCATGGCACTATTGTAGCCAGCGTTACAAGATATTTATGTGCCAGATGTGCTAAAGATTCATATGTGCCAGATGTGCTAAAGATTCATGCTTCAACCATCATTACAGAGGACATGTGTCCATGCTGCTGATGGGTTCTGTTCGATAAGGATCCAAAACAGTGCAGACCAATGCACGATCATTTTCATCATCTGAGACAGATGCCACCAACAGAAGGTTGATTTTCTTTTTTGGTGGTTCGGGTTCTGTAGTTTCAGCATCGCAGTGTTGCTCTTTTAAGCCTTCTGAAAGCATGCTCCACATCCCATCCCGATCAGATTTTGGAAGGCACTTCAGATTCTTAAATCTTGGATCGAGTGCTGTAGCTATCTTTAGAAATCTCACATTGGTACCTTCTTTGCATTTTGTTAAATCTGCATTGAAAGTATTCTTAAAATGAACAACATGTGTTGGGTCATCATCCGAGACTGCTATAACATGAAATATATGGCAGAATGCAGATAAAACACAGATCAGGAGACATACAATTCTCCCCCAAGGAGTTCAGTCAGAAATGTAATTAAAACATGCTTTTTAACAAGCATCGTCAGCATGGAAGCATGTCCTGTAGATTGGTTGCTGAACCATGAAGGGACATACAGATGTTTAGTATATCTGGCATAGAATCATAGAATCATAGAATATCAGGGTTGGAAGGGACCTCAAGGAGGTCATCTAGTCCAACCCCCTGCTCAAAGCAGGACCAATTCCCAACTAAATCATCCCAGCCAGGGCTTTGTCAAGCCTGACCTTAAAAACCTCTAAGGAAGGAGATTCCACCACATCCCTAGGTAACCCATTCCAGTGCTTCACCACCCTCCTAGTAAAAAGTTTTGTCTAATATCCAACCTCCCCCACTGCATCTTGAGACCATTACTCCTTGTTCTGTCATCAGGTATCACTGAGAACAGTCTAGATCCATCCTCTTTGGAACCCCCTTTCAGGTAGTTGAAAGCAGCTATCAAATCCCCCCTCATTCTTCTCTTCTGCAGACTAAACAATCCCAGTTCCCTCAGCCTCTCCTCATAAGTCATGTGTTCCAGCCCCCTAATCATTTTTGTTGCCCTCCGCTGGACTCTTTCCAATTTTTCCACATCCTTCCTGTAGTGTGGGGCCCAAAACTGGACACAGTACTCCAGATGAGGCCTCACCAATGTCGAATAGAGGGGAATGATCACGTCCCTCGATCTGCTGGCAATGCCCCTACTTATACAGCCCAAAATGCCGTTAGCCTTCTTGGCAACAAGGGCACACTGTTGACTCATATCCAGCTTCTCGTCCACTGTAACCCCTAGGTCCTTTTCTGCAGAACTGCTTCCTAGCCATTCGGTCCCTAGTGTGTAACAGTGAATGGGATTCTTCCGTCCTAAGTGCAGGACTCTGCACTTGTCCTTGTTGAACCTCATCAGGTATCTTTTGGCCCAATCCTCTAATTTGTCTAGGTCCCTCTGTATCCTATCCTTACCCTCCAGCATATCTACCACTCCTCCCAGTTTAGTGTCATCTGCAAACTTGCTGAGAGTGCAGTCCACGCCATCCTCCAGATCATTAATGAAGATATTGAACAAAACCAGCCCCAGGACCAACCCTTGGGGCACTCCGCTTGATACCAGCAGCCAACTAGACATGGAGCCATTGATCACTACCCGTTGAGCCCGACGATCTAGCCAGCTTTCTATCCACCTTATAGTCCATTCATCCAGCCCATACTTCTTTAACTTGCTGGCAAGAATACTGTGGGAGACCGTATCAAAAGCTTTGCTAAAGTCAAGGAATAACACATCCACTGCTTTCCCCTCATCCACAGACCCAGTTATCTCCTCATAAAAGACAATTAGGTTAGTCAGGCATGACTTGCCCTTGGTGAATCCATGCTGACTGTTTCTGATCACTTTCCTCTCCTCTAAGTGCTTCAGAATTGATTCCTTGAGGACCTGCTCCATGATTTTTCCAGGGACTGAGGTGAGGCTGACTGGCCTGTAGTTCCTCGGATCCTCCTTCTTCCCTTTTTTAAAGATGGGCACTACATTAGCCTTTTTCCAGTCATCCGGGACCTCCCCCGATCGCCATGAGTTTTCAAAGATAATGGCTAATGGCTGTGCAATCAGCTCTGCCAACTCCTTTAGCACCCTCAGTTGCAACGCATCCAGCCCCATGGACTTGTGAACGTCCAGTTTTTCTAAATAGTCCCGAACCACTTCTTTCTCCACAGAGGGCTGGTCACCTCCTCCCCATGCTGTGCTGCCCAGTGCAGTAGTCTGGGAGCTGACCTTGTTTGTGAAGACAGAGGCAAAAAAGGCATTGAGTACATTAGCTTTTTCCACATCCTCTGTCACTAGGTTGCCTCCCTCATTCAGTAAGGGGCCCACACTTTCCTTGACTTTCTTCTTGTTGCTAACATACCTTAAGAAACCCTTCTTGTTACTCTTAACATCTCTTGCTAGCTGCAACTCCAAATGCGATTTGGCCTTCCTGATTTCACTCTTGCATGCCTGAGCGATATTTTTATACTCCTCCCTGGTCATTTGTCCAATCTTCCACTTCTTGTAAGCTTCTTTTTTGCGTTTAAGATCAGTAACGATTTCACTGTTTAGCCAAGCTGGTCGCCTGCCATATTTACTATTCTTTCTACACATCGGGATGGTTTGTTCCTGCAACCGCAATAAGGATTCTTTAAAATACAGCCAGCTTTCCTGGACTCCTTTCCCCCTCATGTTATTCTCCCAGGGGATCATGCCCATCAGTTCCCTGAGAGAGTCAAAGTCTGCTTTTCTGAAGTCCAGGGTCCGTATTCTGCTGCTCTCCTTTCTTCCTTGTGTCAGGATCCTGAACTCGACCATCTTATGGTCACTGCCGCCCAGGTTCCCATCCACTTTTGCTTCCTCTACTAATTCTTCCCGGTTTGTGAGCAGCAGGTCTAGAAGAGCTCTGCCCCAGTTGGTTCCTCCAGCACTTGCACCAGGAAATTGTCCCCTACACTTTCCAAAAACTTTCTGGATTGTCTGTGCACCGCTGTATTACCCTCCCAGCAGATATCAGGATGATTAAAGTCTCCCATGAGAACCAGGGCCTGCGATCTAGCAACTTCTGTTAGTTGCCTGCAGAAAGCCTCGTCCACCTCATCCCCCTGGTCTGGTGATCTATAGCAGACTCCCACCACGACATCACCCTTGTTGCTCACACTTCTAAACTTAATCCAGAGACTCAGGTTTTTCTGCAGTTTCATACTGGAGCTCTGAGCAGTCATATTCCTCTCTTACATACAATGCAACTCCCCCACCTTTTCTGCCCTGCCTGTCCTTCCTGAACAGTTTATATCCATCCATGACAGTACTCCAGTCATGTGAGTTATCCCACCAAGTCTCTGTTATTCCAATCACATCATAGTTCCTTGACTGTGCCAGGACTTCCAGTTCTCCCTGCTTGTTTCTCAGACTTCTTGCATTTGTGTATAGGCACTTAAGATAACTCACTGATTGTCCTGCTTTCTCAGTATGAGACAGGAGTCCTCCCCTCTTGCCCTCTCCTGCTCGTGCTTCCTCCCAGTATCCCATTTCCCCACTTACCTCAGGGCTTTGGTCTCCTTCCCCCAGTGAACCTAGTTTAAAGCCCTCCTCACTAGGATAGCCAGCCTGCCTGCGAAGATGCTCTTCCCTCTCTTTGTTAGGTGGAGCCCGTCTCTGCCTAGCACTCCTCCTTCTTGGAACACCATCCCATGGTCGAAGAATCCAAAGCCTTCTCTCCGACACCACCTGCATAGCCATTCGTTGATTTCCACAATTCAACGGTCTCTACCCAGGCCTTTTCCTTGCACAGGGAGGATGGACGAGAACACCACTTGCTCCTCAAACTCCTTTATCCTTCTTCCCAGAGCCACATAATCTGCAGTGATCCGCTCAAGGTCATTCTTAGCAGTATCGTTGGTGCCCACGTGGAAAAGCAGGAAAGGGTAGCGATCCGAGGGCTTGATGATTCTCGGCAGTCTCTCCGTCACATCATGAATCCTAACTCCTTGCAAGCAGCAGACCTCTCGGTTTTCTCGGTCGGGGTGGCAGATAGATGACTCAGTCCCCCTGAGGAGGGAGTCCCTGACCACCACCACCCTCCTCCTCCTCTTGGGAGTGGTGGTCGTGGAACCCACATCCCTAGGACAGTGCATCTCATGCCTTCCAATCGATGGAGTCTCCTTCTGCTCCCGTCCCTCAGATGTATCATCTACTCCACTCTCCACATTAGTACCTGTGGAGAGAACATGAAAACGGTTGCTCACCTGTATCTCCATTGCTGGCACATGGACGCTCCTCTTTCTTCTTCTGGAGGTCACATGCTGCCAAATTTCTTCACCGTCCTTCAGTCCCCTCTGCGCAGCCTGCTCCGATTCTTCAGAACGTTGTGCCCGTAGAAGCATATCCTGACGTCTGTCCAGGAAATCTTCATTTTCTCATATGCAACGCAGGGTCGATACATGCCAATACCTTGCAATACTGGCTACAAAAGTGCCATGTGAACGTCTGTTCTCACTTTCAGATGACATTGTAAATAAGTGGGCAGCAATATCTCCCGTAAATATAAACAAACGTGTTTCCCTTCACAATTGGCTGAACAAGAAGTAGGACTGAATGGACTTGTAGGCTCTAAAGTTTTATATTGTTTTGTTTTTGAGTGCAGTTATGTAATAAAAACATTTGTAAGTTGTGCTTTCATGCTAAAGAGATTGCACTATGGTACTTGTATGAGGTGAATTGAAAAATACTATTTCTTTTATTATTTTTACTGTGCAAATATTTGTAATAAAAATAATATAAAGTGAATACTGAGCACTTTGTATTCTGTGTTGTAATTGAAATCAATATATTTGAAAATATAGAAAAACATCCAAAATATTTAATACATTTCAATGGGTATTCTATTGGTTAATAGTGCGATTAAAACTGCGATTAATCACAATTAATTTTTTAAATCGCAATTAATCGACAGCCCTAATGATCAGTGCCCAATTCAGATTAAATATAGAATTGACTATGGATGGGATTTTCAAAAACACCTAAATCACTTTGGAGCCCAAATCCCATTGACTTTCAATACACTTTTAAGTCACTTGACAATTCCTCTTTGTATGTTTAATTTAACTTTAAAGCACTGTGCATACCTGTGGCACTTTATAAATAGTAATAAATAATACAATATCTATATGTACATTTCTTTCTGTAGCTTTCATCAGGTTCACTGGGTCACAGAATAGACTCCTTTCATTCTGAGTTACATACTTTTGGTTGATCTATCCAAGGCAATGGAGAGGATTTAGCCACATCTTCTCCAGTGCAATGAAAATCTCACCCCTTCACTGAACTTTAGATTTTAGCTGCCTGATTTTTTTTAATAACATTGCTTTACCTTTTATCAGGAAAACTATTTTTCTTTAATTTGCATATTTACCATCCACACATATGTAACACTTTCAAAGTGTCCACATCTGGTCTACACATTTCTTAGCACAGAACTGCACACCCAAATTCCGTGCAGCTAAATCTCCAATTTGTATGTGCAATTCTGTATATATTGCAATATCATGTTTCAGGGTGATTCACAACCTGCTTTTGGAAACATTGCTCATGGTACATTTAGATATCCTTCAGTATGCATGGTACGATCTGACTGAATAGCATTATTTACATGCCAAATGAGGAGTCATGTTTCAACTTCTAATCAGACAGTAGTGTACAAATTGTACACTTTTTATGGAACTCATTACTAAATTTAAATGTTACAGAGAAAAAACGTATATATAAATAGTAAAAAGAAAATTAAATAGACCTCAACTCAGAACTTTCAGTTAAGTTGTAGGATTCATATTCATTAGCATTATGGTACAATTTTAATATTTTATAAATCAGTTGCCTCTACTACAGAGACAACAGTAAGATTGAACATTTTATTTTATAGGCTTGATTTGCAAATATATTTCAGGATTTATTAATCTGTTTTATGATTTGTAATCAATTCATGATCTGCAAATACACTTAAAGATAGGCACACTATTTCGATATATTTATGTATTTATTTTTATAGAGCAGTTAAGCATGTTAGTCAAACTAATGAGTACTAAATCTCATCTTTGTGAGTGAGATTGACTGGAAGAGTTTAAAAGTCTGAGGGAAAATCTAAAACTTGTATTGGAGAACTTTAGGTGTACATATTGACAACAATTTAAGTGGTGTTTTTCACAGCAGGATTTGAGAGATCATGTGGAAAATCAAGTATACTGTCCTTAATTTGATGTAAATGACAGGAAAATTCAGTAAACAATAATTTTATAAATGACATACCATAGATTTTGAGATGGCTTTTTTTAAGATACAGAGTGAGTCAGTAGGCAACTACAAAGTTAATACTATCTAGAGCAGTTCAGATAAAGGAATTTCCATAGTGCAGGAAATTCTGATATTTTGACATTTGTTTTTGCACCAAAATGGGGTGAGAACCCAAAATATCAGAAATGTTCATGAAACAAAAAAATCTATTGCAAATGGAATGGCAAAATGGAAAAATTGGACTCTTTTTGACATTTCAAAATGTCTCTTTTAATAATCTTGTTTCAAATATTCTTACAGAAAATTCAGAACATTTTGTTAAAACTGACATTTTCTTAAAAAAAAATAAAAACTTTGATATCAACAAAATTGCAATATGTCATTTGGAAAAAGTTTTCTTAGAAAAAGATTCAGCTACTTCTAATACAATCATTTCTACAAGCAAATTGCAGCGGGCTCAGCATATCTGTGAAAGGAGAAAGTGGGGGGAGCAAATAGCCTCCTCTTTTTGCCTGTATGCGAAGATCAATCAAATCGTGGCTGGTGAGCAAAGCCGCTATCCATGCAAGTACCACTGGTGTCCTTGCCTTCATCAGTGGGGCGAGGTGACGGTAGAACCATGCCTCTATCCATACTCTGCAGGGATCCTTCGGGAAGAGTGGACACTGAACCCATTTAAGGTGTGAATTATGGAAAATCATCTGCTGCTGCTGGGGTTCGATCTGCAACACAGTGTCTCCTTCCCATTCACCACTCGTATGCAAGCCTATACCTCTAAAGCATATTCTAGACCTTAAATTGGTACAGCCAATCCTAATCCTAAAGTAAAATGTGCTCAACATTAAAGGTAAGAAAGAGCCATCCACATCAACAGACTTTTGTATGAGATTCCTTAAGTGGCAGGAGAACGCACTCAAAAAAAGAGATGAACAAATTTGGATAAAGATCAAGGACGGTTACTATGGGCCCAATCCAGTGCCCACTAACTCCCATTGACAACAATGGGTGTTGGATCCATAACAGGTGAAGCCAAATTCTGGGATACAAACACTCCCAAGTGTTAGGGAAATTCAGATCCACATCCAAACTAAATGGTTTGATCCCATCTGTAAAATATAAAATAAAATAGTAATGGTTCTAGTAGTAAGCAGATAGATGGTTAAATAATTCCCAGTGAACAGTTTTTATTGTGCATTTAGTCTCATTTTAACTCGTGGAAAATCCAGGAGCAAATGGAGATTTCCTCAAAGTCATTTGTTGTCTGAGCATAATAACCTCATGTCTTTTCAAATTTCTTACTGTATGGATTGATCTGAAACATCTGAAATCCAAGCTGCATTTCTTAATTTAAAGAGCCTATGGAATTCTAGCAAAAAATACTTGCATGTGCCAAGTTAAAATTGAATTTCTGTGATTGCTAATGCATATGACTTTGAAATTTGTTTTCTTCAAACATTTATGACAGTATATTTTGATCACATGTCCAGCTGGGAACATGAACACAAAAAATTGTGAGATTGGCTGGAGAGAATCAATTAAAAAGTTATTTGTCCATTTCTAGAAACAAGATTCCTCTAGTTCATCCTCCGAACATTACTGTTAGGACATAACTACTGGCACTTCCTGCATTGTGTTGCTAGTGTGTAATTGGCTTGTTTCTCCTTTAGCTTTGGCTGGAAGATGTTAAAAATTTAGTGAGTGCGGCTATATAATCTTTACTTAGTATCTACTTGTTTTCAGTAGTACAATGATCTCCTGTTTCCTGCCTGGAACTTTTTAATTTTGCACCTGGCTTGTGAAACAGATTCCTAAACAGTCTTAATTATTTAACAAAAACAATGAGTTGGTGTTTTGCAACATCAGGGACTTTTAATAAATAAAATACAAGTGGGCAAACATAAGACTCTTGCTTTCCTTCCCTATTCTCCCCAATTTCCTCCAGGACAGGGTTAAAATTAAAACTTGGCACATTCTTGTTGCCTTAGTTTAATTATTCCACAGTTTTTGTCTTTTCTTTCTCTGTACTGAATTAACTTTCACACATACGATGGACTGATAGTCCAGTAAGCTGAGGCCCTCTCTTAATTCAGTTGTGAACTAACAGGATAAATTACTCTTCCCTGCAATAAGGGTACGTCATCTGGATCTTCTACTGCATATGAAGTTTGGGGAAGCTCTCATTTTAGAAGCTGATCCCCTGTTCAGGAGCGCTGTCCTTCTGTTGTATGAGGAAATCCCATTCTGTATCTCTTCTTAGTCTCCCACCACTCAACTGGGAAGTCAATATTATACTGAAAATATAGAAAATTAGAATGAAAGTCTCGGTTTTAAAAAATAGTGTGATAGAAAAACACAACCTTTTGGTTGAAACAGAACTCAGTTTTGTAATCTCACTGGTGTAAGATAATATGGGCAGGTCTGAAAACACTGCCTATTATTAAGGTTGTCTGAAGCTTCCCATTATAAGATCCTGTTTTTAATTGCCTATAACTTTGCCAAACTTTAACCATTTGGGCTGAAATTCTCCACGCCTGATGTCTGAATGATTTTGGAAAATTTCAGCCAAAATAGTTTAGAAATGAGGCCCCCTTGTGCATATGCATTATGCTACAATCTTTAATTATATGATCAGATACTACATTTCTATAGGATCCCTGCCTCATTGAGTGCACTGGATAGACTAGAATTGTGTAGTGGAGGAGCCTGTTGTCTGTACCACTCCTGCCTCATGTGTTGCATAAGTTGGAAGGTGTGTAGTGAATGAGGCAGGGGATTGCAGGTAGAGAAAGGAGTGTTTATGGTTAAAGTAGTTGAATTCTGTCCTGTGCAATTAAATTCTATCCCTGCCTCTGCTGTAGATTTCCTATGTAATGCTAGTCAAGTCACTTAAATCAAACCTTTCACAGGGACTCACTTAGGCTATGTTTACACTACAGAGTTAAATTGACTTTAGTTACGTTGATGATCATAAACCACTGTAATTACATCGCTTGTGCATCTTCACACTATGTTCCTTGTGTCAGCAGAGCACGTCCTCGGTTGGTGCTCTAGCACTGAGAGAGAGCAGTGCACCATGGGTAGCTATCCCACTGTACCAATCACTACCTTCTCCCGCTAGGAGTTCTGGGAATGGATCGCAGTGCATTATGGGGGTGGATCATCACTCCATGATGCAGTTTTCTTTGTCCCATAATTCCAAGGGCTTCTGACTATGTTTTGTGCCATTTTTAACTGCCCTTGTAAACTTTGCACCCACCAACTCTGCCAGAAAGCATGGATCCTTCACTGCTCACCAGTCTGGTGATTAGACTTATGAACACAACATGGCTGACCTGCGGTATTTCATGAGTTGTTAATCTGAACAGGAATCCATGCTGCCTGCCCTGCTGTGTGCCATGGAAAGAAACAATTCAAGATTGATGTTGGCATTCACAGAGCAGCTGCACATGGTGGACCATCGCTATTGGACTCAGGAAGCAAGCGCTGAGTGGTAGGATCAGACTGAGATGCAGGTCTGGGATGATGAGCATTGGCTGCAGAACTTTTGTATGTGCAAAGCCACCTTCACTGAACTGTGTGCAGAGCTTGCCCCTGCACTGCAGTGCAAGGACACCAAAATGAGAGATGAGTGAAAAAGCATATGGTGATCACAGAGTGGAAGCTAGCAACTCCAGCAGTCAGTAGCAGATCAGTTTGGAGTTGGTAAGTCTATCGTGGGGGTTGCGGTGATGCAAGCATTCAGGGCCATTAATTGCCACCTGCTACAAAGGACTGTGTCTCTGGGAAATGTGTGTAAAATAGTGAATGGCTTTGTGGCAATGGGATTCCCTAACTACAGCAGGGTGATGGATGGTGCACGTATCCCAATTTTGGCCCCAGATCATCTTACGATGGAGTACATCCACAGAAATGGCTACTTGTCTATGGTATTGCAGGAGGTTGTGGATCACTGGGATCGTTTCTCTGACATCAATGCAGGGTGGTCAGGGAAGGTGCATGATGCACGCATCTTCAGGAATGCTGGCCTTTATAGAAAGTAGATGCAAGGATTTTCTTTCCAGACCAGAAGATTCCAATAGGGGATGTGGAAATGCTTACAGTGATCCTGGGAGACCCAGTCTACCCCTTACTCCTGTGGCTCATGAAGCCTTACACTTAGAAACCTAGACAGCAGCAAGAAGCGGTTCAACAACACACTCATCAGGTGAAGAATAACCGTAGAATGTGCATTTGGCAGATTAAAGGGTTGCTGGTGCTGCCTTTTTGGCAATTTAGACTTCAATGAGGAAAATATTTGCATGGTCACAGCAACATGCTGTGCTCTGCATTACATTTGTACATTACAAGCAGGGCCAGCTTTAAGCTGATTCGGCTGATTCCCCGGAATGGGGCCCCACGCCTAAGAGGGCCCCGCAATGTCCGGGGCTGCCGGCGGAGCAGGAAAAAAAAAAAAAAAGAAAAAAGAAAAAAAAAAGCCGCGTCCTGCTTCTCCCCCCTCCCTCCAGTGCTTGCGCCGCCATACAGCTGATCAGCTCAAGCCTGAGAGGGAGGGGGGAGGAGGAGGAATGCGGCGTGCTTGGGGAAGACGCGGGGCCAGGGCGGGGATTTGGGGAGGGATCCAATGGGGCAGGGAGGGGGCGGGGTTGGGGCCTGGCCCGGGCAGGGATTTGGGGAGGGATCCAATGGGGCAGGGAGGGGGTGGAGTCGGGGTGGGGCCGGGGCGGAGTTGGGGGGGGGGCGCGAGACAATTCGCATCCCGGCATGGGGCCCTGCACCTGCTAAAGCTGCCCCTGATTATAAGGGGGGAACAGTTTCCCCTCGGGTGGAACATTGAGGTGGATCACCTGGCTGGCCAGACACCAGGTCTATTAGAGGGAATCCAGGGGGGGCTATTTGAATCAGGGTGGTTTTGAAGCAGTATTTTGACAATGAACCCCAATAATGTGTCTTTATATAATGCATTCAGCCAGGCATTGTCACCTTGAAAGATCCTTGCAATGATTCCTGACTGAGTGTTAATTGTAGTCTGCAAATGTGCCGATTGCCACTGTGTATGGTTTCTGCTGCAACCACCGTGTATAGGTCACAAATACAGAATCATTCTTTGTAAGACTAACTTTTTATTAAACAGCAATACAAAGATTAACATCTTTTACAAGGGAAATGGCAATGAGCAGCATTCTCTGAAATGAGGATCTCACAGCTGTCTGTAAGTCCAGCTGTCATTATTGAAAATGTCCCTAGGGTAGAGTGCAATGGGTCCTGCATTGGGCTGGGAACATGCAATGAATGTGGCGGGGGAAGTTTGGGGAGGGCATGGAAGGCAGTTCTCTGGATTGCAGGGGGAGTCGACCATGCATGTGTTCTGACTGCAGTGCAATCAAGGACCTGAGTATCTCTGATTGGTCCTCTATGAGCTTTATCATCCACTCCTGACCCACCATTATCCCCTCCTGCCCCTGTCTGTCCTGGCTATCCATTTCTAGTTTTTTGTTTATTTTCTCTCCACATTCTGTGACACATTCAGAATACTATAGTGATGGGCACGATAGAAAAGCCCATGAGGAAATTAAGAATCCTGTTTTCAGAACAGGTTATGAATAGTGTTCAGTGAATAAAGCATGAGGCCACAAACTGAAAAATTAGGAGAAAACAAAACATTGAATACCTATTCATTAAGTGAGCACTGCCCATCCTGTGCACTGAATGAGGCAGGGGTACTGTGGAAAAACTAACATATGGTCATGTATTAAAGACTGTCTCATAAAGAGGGGAATTAAGGTTATACAGGCAACCTTAATGCTGGCATTTCCTAACTTCTAAGTGCTTGAGTTTGCAAGCTTAATGATGTTATTTTAACATAGTTTGTGTGTGTGTGTGCAGACATGCATGCAATACAAAATAGTTCCAATGATTAATGTAATTGGTATGCATCACTATTAATTTAGAAAGATAGGTGGCTGTGATGAGACGTTCTTTATACTATATATAATGGATTTGAGAAAACTGGTTTGGATGCAGTGAAGATCATACTGAACTAACCCAAAATATTTTGTAATTTGGAGAAGTTCAATTAGTATTCTTCCCCCAATGCTTATTCATTTATGATGACTTTGGAGTTTCCACTTCCTGATGTACCTGGTACCAAAAATGCCAAAATAATAACAAAGGCTATTCTTGTATTCATGCTGGATATATACTAAGGTAGATTGGAAAATTCACAAGAACCTGTCATTGTGAAATTTCCGTCCCAGACATGCTGACCCAACAAGTTCAGATATTTCAGAGGTGGTTCAATTAAGTATTTTAATATTTCATGACTATTAGAATGAACCACTGTTTCTCAAGTTTTGAGGTGT
Source organism: Emys orbicularis (assembly GCF_028017835.1). Classification (NCBI taxonomy): domain Eukaryota; kingdom Metazoa; phylum Chordata; order Testudines; family Emydidae; genus Emys; species Emys orbicularis. The sequence continues at coordinate 104,156,085 of NC_088684.1, forward strand.
ACACTTGTGTGTGTGTGTGCGTGCGCAAACCAATACACAAGATATTAGCCCAGAAGTGAATATTTTGGTAAATATGAGTAAAATCCCTTTTTATCATTTTTAATAACAGTATTCAAGAGGGGTATGAATATACTTTTCCCATTATTGGAAAATTCTCAGATGCACTTTGCACTCATATCAAGGGTCTGATTCTTCTTTGATTTCCACTGGAATAAATCAGGAATAATCCCATTGAAATCAAGGAAGTTACTCTGGTGTGAGAGAAGAATTGAAATGAAATGTTGATTTGAAACGACACGCCTATATGAAATGTTATTTCAAAATGAAATCATGATGCAAAATATCATTTCAAAAGGTCATTGTGTTTCAAAATATTGATTTAAAACAAGATTTCACAACTAAACAGTTTGATTCAAACTGAAATGTCAAAATGGTTTGTTTCAAAAATGTTGAAATGAACTATTTTTACCATTTTGAATTTTTTCCCTCTCATTTCTAATTTGTCTGAAACTGCATTTTTTTTTTTTTTTGGTAATTTTACTATTTGACAAAAAAAATTGCCCAGTTCTACCTGGCACAATTATCTGTGCCTTTGTCACCTGTAATGCACTCCACATGGGGCTACACCTTGAGACCACTAGGAAGTTGAAGCTAGAGCAGAATGCTTTAGCCCACTTACTAACAGAAGATACAAGTAAGGAGCACATTAGACTAGTACTACATAGTCTGCATTGCCTTCCAACAAGCTTCTGGATAGAATTCAAGATGTTGATTTTAATCTATAAAGCCTTAAATGGTTTGAACCCAGTTTACCCCGTCCCTGTGATATACAGCTACAGTTGAGATCAAAGAGCTGTAGGAAGGGTGTTATCTGTGAGGCGGCCTCAGTTTTGAAACTCACTCCTTGCATTAGTCCAGCAGAGCCAGGATTTCTTAACCTTCCAGACCCACTGCAAAGCCTATCTTTTTTCTGGCTTCTGTAAGAGGCTGAGGTGGAGCTGGTTTGGGGCGAATATATTTGTGGGCACTCCTTTGTTCATTTTGTGATTTCTTAATTTATTGGCTAGGCACACAGAGCACAAGATGAGCTCCTATAGTTTCATTTTAGAAATATGAAGAAATGAAATAAAAATATACATGTGTATATTTTCTCCAGAAAAGTGGTCATAGAAGAGAGTAGCCCATTTCTATTTATCAGCAAGTTATGTAAAGAATTTTTCTCTCCATTTTCCTCACAGTACCATACAAACTCTACACCCATCCAATGATCTCCCTGATATTTTGTGGCTGAACACTCTTACCACATAGGTAAGATTCAGCTTCCCTCTCCCCTATTCAGCAGAATATAGTGATAATACTGCCACCTGAGCATGGGCACAGGGAAGGAGTACAAATGTCATCCCTTTGCTCTTGCGGGCGTCAAGTCCTATCATTGTAATGGATATTTAGGAAAGCAAAGATTTTGGATGATAAAAATGGTATTATACCACTTGGATATGCCCAATTTACACAGAATATTTCCAGAAGCTTCTGTAGCTTTAGCATTATAGCAGTCATAATATCTCTCTAAACTAGGTACCAAGAAAATCCCAGTATGTTTTTTATTCATTACAAAAAATAAGATCAATGAATAACAAACATTGATTGGGTTAGAGAAACCACCTAATTTTGGTTCAAGAAATTGTCTGAGACTTTGCACACGTTGTTGATTCCAAAGTGAGGCCTACTCTACATAACTGTGCAATGGAGCAATTTGTGGATCAACAGGGATTTACTGAAAGAATGCCAAGGTTTCTGACTTGCATAAAACACTCTGGTCACAGTCTTGCTGTACATGTTGATAAGAATCAGCCTTTGTGTCTCTTTCTTATAGGACAAGGCTCTTTAGAGATTGTTGGATTGAGAGAGAAATGACAGATGTTTCTGCTCTTGCAATTGTGAAGTAGGGCTTGAACTAAAGAATTGAAAATAATATTCAAGTGCTTAAAGAGGTTGGCAAACTGTGGTCATTATATAAAGTCCTCCTTTAGAGGAGGACAGAAAAGTTTCTTTGGCTAACATAGCATTTGAACAAGAACCATTTCCTGTCCAAATAGACTGAGGATTTGTACAAATCAGGTGATTACTGGCTTATTTAACCTAACATTCAAATATCACTCAGCTATCCTTCCTTCTACATTCACTCACCTTCAGGTACAGGCAGATTTCTAGAATATGTAACGTAATAAAGGGGCTAATGGAATTGTCTTGAGCAGCGGAAGAGACTATGTTGAAATAGTGCATAAAAGCCAAACACTCAAATGGGCAAACATGATTATGAATATGTTATGATCATTATTACTGTAAATGTTAGATTGATATAGCAGAAAAGGAAAATTATAATTTAATTTGATGACTCTTGGCAGGATTGCTGTCAATCATTGTAGGTGGGATTTTCAAAAGCCCTCTCAGGCTTTGTCTTCACTACCCGCCGATCCGGCGGGTAGCAATCGGTCTATCGGGGATCGACTTACCGCGTCTAGTGAAGACGTGGTAAAATCGATCCCTGATCGCTCTGCCGTCGACTCCGGAAATCCACCTCGGCAAGAGGCGGCAGCGGAGTCGGCGGCAGCGCGGCAGCGGTCGACTTTCCCGCGTCCTCACCGCCAGGTAAGCCGACCTAAAATACGCAACTTCAGCTACGGTATTCACGTAGCTGAAGTTGCGCATCTTAGGTCGGACCCCCGCTGTAGTGTAGACCTAGCCTCAGCCTTGGCCTAACTTCTCCCATTGTCATCAATGACTGTCAGATAGAGTGGCATTTTGGCCTGACTCTGAACTACTTTGTTTTTGTAGAGTATGATGTGGTTCTGATCCATATTATTTTAATTGGGTTGCAGGTTCTTTTGGATTTGACATGGGTGCAAATTTTCAAATGGTGCTTCTGGAATGTACTCCCATTTACGTGCAAAACATCTATTTGTGTGAGTAAATGGGCACTGGAGCACAAAGGCTGAGTAGATGACTGAATGCCTCTATAAACATACAAACGCAGGTTTGGCAAAGGCAAACCATAGTGTGTGCAAAACATATAGGCACAACATTAGAGACAGGGTTGAGGCAACTGTAAAAAGTTGCCCATCATTGCAATGTGCTGTTTTGGATTTAACTTTTCTTTGATTTTCAGAGGGGCACATGCTGTAAAATTCAGTTCTGGATCTGAATTTTGCATACTCCAAAATCCAGGGCTCTTCTGTTGATCCACTCCATTGGCCAGTGTTAGAACCCTGGATTAAGCTACTGAGTGTCTCTTATTGACTTATGTGAATGTAAGGAAGGCAGATGTGGTTCCCTGGGCAGAGGGATCTATGCTCTGTGACCCTCCAGAAGGCTTCCTAAGAACAGCAAATCTGGAGTTGTTATTTACATTGTGCTGTTGTTATTTACTTTGTTAACAATGCCAAACCCCAGGCAGTGGATGTTTGGATTGTAGATAGTGTCCATGTTCTCTCTTTAGACCAGGATCAGAACACAACCTGTTCACAGGGACCAATAAAAATCATGCCACCTGCAACCAGTATAAGTGACCTTTTGTATCAGGTACAGGGTTTTATGACCTCCTGCCTTGGAATGAGAAATATTCAGGGGGCATTATTGTTGTTTTTCCTTCAAATAAATAAGTAGGAAGATATTTTAGATTTAAAACAAAGTTGTAAATTTAAAGCAACCTCTCTCAGTAATGAATTGTCAGTTACTTATTGATTTATTTAGCTACACATTCTGTAAACATTTCAGATAAGTGCATCTTGTCATGCTGTTCCCCAGCTCAAAGTAATATTTAAAAATAAAAAGGGAGTATGCAAAAGGTTCTAATCTAGGTGCTACTGTGTGCACAGAAGCTGCCACCAGCTCCACCCCTTGATCTCTACAAGTGCTGATAGGGCAGAGGCAGGAGCAGGATTGCAGATTTGTTTCACTTCAGCTAGACGGCATTAGCTTATCATTTTAGTCATTTTTGCCCTTTCCGTCTTCCCCTGCACCCAAGAGGTCAAAATGTGAAAAGCACTATATAGTGTAAACATCACTGTGAAATAGCTAATTTGCCACAGTGGCAGGGGGTCTCATTGCTACTCCTCTACCTCCTTTTTCTTTCAAACATTTGACAGCACTTCCTCCTCCTGCCACCTCCTGACCTAAATCAGGGACACAACATGTGATCATTTGTTCATCAATTATGTAACAGCAGCAGGACAGGGGTTTGGGGTTTTGTTTTGTTTTGTTTTCCTATTCTTTCTTTCCTAATTTTATAAGCTATAATCATAAAGCAAAACAAGTACAATTTAAAAAACAAAACCCAACAATCTCATCCAGAAAGGAAGGATTTACAGTTGGACGGAGAGTGAGGGGGAAGACTAAAAGAACTAATGTTTGTATTCAGAATCTTTTGGAATGTGAGTGCCTATTTTCCATGTGCAATCTGAACTCTGTCGAAGCAAAGTCTTCCTGCCAGCTCTCAGCCCTCTAGTGCCTGAGTTTTGTCACATCCACAGTTTTCTTTCTTTTTCTTAAGCTTTTATGTGACCCCCTAGCTCATAATATTCCACACGCTGAGTGTCAGCTGAGTCCAAACAAAGAGACCTTTCTACTCTGGCAGAAATTCGTTAAAGTCTCCGGCATCAGAATTTACGGCAGCTTTCTTTTGAAATGCTTGACATTTCCTCACAATTTCTTAGATATACTTGGTGGGTAAAGTGCGTCATCTTTGTTTGAATTTATCACACATAATAAGCCATTTTCTCCCAGTTTAATGTCATCCCCTCGGTAACCAAGAGGTCGGAGGCAACAACGCAAAAACAGCAAATTTGTCAATGGAATGTGTAAAGCTTAGTATAAATTTATCTTGTCCTAATCCCTTGGCCCCTTTTCATACCATGATTTTTCATATGCATATGAGAATTTTCAGAGTATTGGTTTCTCACACATTTCACTGCCATGGACAGAACTGAAATACAGGCTGAGCTGTCAACTTCCATCAAGGCAAATTAAAAAAAAAAAAAATCCTATACAGTAAACTCTACTTTGCCCTCCCAGCTTCCCTTCTGTTTGAAAATGAACAGTGTTCCCTCTATGTTTTTAATTTGTGCAGCCCTCAACCAGATTCTTTATGGAAATAAAAAATAAATAAAACCAGTCAACAACATTTTACTGACAAACTTATGTGAGCTTCGCTGAGGCCCAAAGACTTGTTTCCTAAAAACATGGTTTAAACAAAAAAAAAGAAGGGGGGCGGAGGAAGGAATCTTAATCTGTGCTTCAAGTCATACAAGAAAAGACTTCAGATAGCAATAAAACTTCTCTTTCATTGGGGGCACCCCATAGCTGCACCTAACTTTTACTCTTTGGCATTTCAAAGTTAATAGCCTTGGTAGCGGTGGTTGCCTAACTATTTAGTCTTAAAATAACTTTGAAACTTCTTTTTTTTTCTTCTCAGAAATTGGAAAAAGGTCAGTACTATTATTAAAGGGATAAAGAGCTAATGGTAACACTTAAAACGAGCTATCCAAAAGACATTTACTGTAACCAGGAGTTACAGTAAATTTTATTAGTCTAATTTTGTGTGCTAAAGGAATGTTGTGAAGTGGTTGAGGCCCCAGATTTAGGCTTTGTTTAAAATAAAGGATTGACAACACCTAAGATAAATAGGAATGATTCTATGTATGGCTTTTTTTAATTGCAACCAAAATAGGATTTGGGGGCTTGAATGTTTCCTCACAGTGCGAATAACCAAAACACAACCACTGTATTTGTACATTGGGTGTTGTGTATGCGAATTGGAAAGTGAAGCTGACTGTAAACAGAAAGTGGAAAAATAGCCATTCTAGTTCTGGTGTTGCTGCTCGGACCTGCGTAAGTACAGCTTTGCTGAAATGGAGCCCTATTAAATTCACAGAAAAAGAATTGGTATCATGAATGTTTAAAGGTATATCAGATGGTATACATTTTTTCACTATTAATAATATAAGGCATTATAACTAACAATGGTGACAAAATTTTTAAAATACATATATATTTTTTACATTGACAGTTTCCCTTTAAATGAACAACAGCTGATTATTCATGACATGTTTATTTAGGTTTAACAAGCATGTGGCAGATGCACATCTTGAAACTTAACTGTTAAACCTCAAATATGTTTTGTATAATCAAATAGTATTTATTATATGGTTTGCTATTAGGAAAGGAACAGTGAGAACAATGTAGTATCATTTTTATTAGTGAGGACGAATGAAGATCAAGAGGTTTGGAGGCTGCAGACTTTATCCAAGCTCTCTGATCCTTTTTGATCTGCAAACAAGTCTGGAAATCTCACAAGAACTGGCCTTTTTGCAGTACTTTCACATTTTTGTTTGTGATTCTCTCAGGATCTGGGAAAGCAAAAGCACGTAACAATTAAAAACAATGGGGGGAACAGTTCAGCAAACCTCAAAAATCTTTGTTTTGTGTTTCTGATGTTTGACTGGCTTGGTTCTTATTTCAGCTGATCAAGCTCACTGTTTCTGCTTTTCACCCTCTCACATCATAGGAGGCCTAGATGACATTCAGTGACATTAAAGAGCACTATATTTAAAACCAATGAAGGGAAACGTTTCTTTACGCACAGTAGAGTCATTGTGGAATTTGCTGTCACTGGAGGCCATTGAGACAATCACTGGAGCTGGTGGTAGAAAAGGACTGGATAATTTTGTGACCACTAATAACATTTGTGGCTATGTAATCAAAGCTAATGATATGGTAGTCAAATCTTATGCTTCAGGGGATCAGCTGATTGCCTGTCGGGGTCAGAGATGAATTTGTGTCCATTTACAGCATTGTGCAACTAACTGGATGTCTTATGGAGGTTTTTACCTTTTTCTGAAGCACTAGGTACAGGCCACTGGAGGTCACAGAATACGAGAATAGACTGACAATTAGTCTAATCCATTATGGCAAACTTAAGTTCCTATTAGGGAGTGGCCAAAGAGGCAGTGTTCCAACTGGATCAGGGTAAGGTTAGGTTTCTCCTTCCTGGAAAATCTCTCTCGCCATTAATAAAAAGTATTATCTTTTTATATCTAATTAATTTAATTGGATGGCACAAAATATTTTAAGAGATTGGCCTTTTTTATTTTTTTCTTGGGTTTTTAGAGTAATTTACATAGAACTAATCCTATTGCATTTCTGTAGTACCCAACAAGTTTAACACCTATTAAATCCTTATCAAATTTTATATGATTTTTCAACAGGATAGGTTTATACTAAACCAGGGATGGATAGATTGGTTCGGGGTTTGAATTCAGTGAGATCTCCAGCTTTTCCCTGACAACTTGTGCAGGGTAAGTACCGTACTCATTTTCATTGTCAATACAAACATCTACAACACTGTGACAATTTAAAATGTGGAGAGATCATTTGAAAATAATAATATGAATTTAAATAAAGAAAACTGTGCTGATTATACAAGTGAGCAAGTCAGTGAAGAGGTGAGGGCTTGTGAGGTAGGTGTGGTGATGTTACATAATTCATCATTCCGGTTTAGTATGCTGCATGAAGCACAATATGTGTGCCTCTGTGTTATCCTCTTATGAGATCTAGATCAAATCCTTTTGAGACATTCAGAGGAAAATTTTCAAGGTGGAAAACAGGGGTGCTAAACCTCCATGGGCCAACTGGAAAATACAGCGCTGCCCCCTCATGTCTTGGATGGGAGATGAGTCAATTCATGAGAAGCATACATTTCCTGGGAGTTCATTTTGGTATATTTGGCATATTCTCAGACAATGAATAATATTGAGTTCCACACTTCCAAGCTGTGGTAGCTTGTCTGTAACGCAGACATGACTGAAATAATACTGTTGGAAACATTAAGGCAAATAACAATTATAAGGAAAGCAGACAGTTAGTTTTAGAGCCCAAATAACATGTATTGATGCATTCATGTATAGTGATAGTGACATTTTAGGAATGAGCACTATGATAAACATCTAACCCATTATAGAATATTAAACAAATACCTGAAGTTACTAGTGTCACTGGCTAGGACCTGCATTAACCAATTATTACATACAATGATGTGTGTGTGTGTGTGTGTGTGTGTGTGTGTGTGTGTGTGTGTGTGTGTGTGTGTGTGTGTGTGTGTGTGTTGGGCGGAGAAGGAGTTACTTGTTTTAGGCACTTGTTTGGTTTAAAGTCTCAGCATTTTTCTTTCTTTCTTTAGACCTTTGTCCTGCCTGGTCTTATACTACCTGATTTTCTCTTTAGTCAAACTAGAACTTACTTTTGTTGCATCAGCTTGTGTGCTCTTTTAAAAATATGAAGAGCAAAGCTGGAGAGGCTAGAACTGATAAAGTACCTCATTTCCTCCTTCTTAGAAATCTCTTTCAACTTGATTAAATAATTGTAATACATCTTAAATGTCATTGTCTATATGTGGTATTTCAGAAAGTAATACTTTAGCATCGGTATTACAGGCTAGCTTTTTGTATTCTAGAAATGGTTAATTTGCTGACACTTTCTCTTCTCCCCCAGGTTCCTACCATGTGATTGGGCTTAGAGGACCAGATTCTGATCTTATTTAAACTGGGGTAAATCCAAAGTAACTCTACTGAATTACATTGCTAAAATTGTGATGGTAAATTGACCCAAAGGGTTGTTAGTCAAGCAACTGCTTCCCAGCACTTCTTGCACTGAGACCTGATCCTGCAAGGTGCTAAGCACCGACTTAAATTAATGGACGCTGAGGATGCTGAGCACTGCACAAGCCTCTGTTTCTTAAAACCATTGCAGTGTTCTGCCTCCTGGTCTATGTGTTCGCTGAGAGACTTGCATTAAAGCCTTAGTAGACTTTAAAGAGGACATAGACAAATACCCTATTGCATTGCATCACATCTTCATTACAGCACATGCTATTAATGTCAATGTTGAGATCATGCAAAAAGTTATTGCTACTGCAGGACACAGAGGCACACATCATGAGAAAACTCTTTGGTTGAGCTATTGATGACATTTGCTGAAGGGTGAGTTCATCTTCAATGAGCCTGAGAGCTGAACTTGAACAAAATATTCTGAAGCATTCATTGCAGTGGGTTAGGATAGAGGAATACATGACTGACTGGTTGCCACAGAGGTCAAGTATTTACATACAGCAGCTTGTGGGGGGGGGGGAATGTACCATGACCTCATTGCTCCACTTGAGTCCTTGTTGAATTCTCACACTTAGAGATAAAGTTCTTAAGACTTAGTATATGTTTTCCTTGGTCTTGAGCCTATTTGAAGTCAGAATTTTCTCCAGCAAGTTACTCATGGGTGTGCAGTTCTGTTGCAGAGTCTTAAATCTGTGCCAGTTACCCTGAAATTGATTTTTCAGTAAAGACAGGGACTGTGGTGTTTCATACACATAGTGGAGAGATTCTGTACATAAAGTGGGGATGTGCTGCCTCTGCAATGGTGTATTTATCTGTTCTTCATTTCTATGTGGCAAGTGAGAAAATAGCCACCATCTGTAGAAAGACTGTATTATCTGAATAGTCTGAATCATTATAGTTGTGAACAGCCAACTTAAATCTTTTCTAAAGTAGGTAGCCTATTTTGTAAAAAAGTCAAAGATTATTTCCCACAAAGGTTCTTCAGATTGCAGATTTAAAAAAAAAAAAAAAGCAGCTCAGGTTCTGACTTAGAGCAGATATGGCCAACTAGTGCCTTGGCTCCTGGTTGCAGCTCAATCAGGCAGTCATTATTCTGGTGTGGTAGAATGTTGGCATTCTTCTTCTCGAAGACATCACCATAGGCACTGTACTTGGCGGGGGGGCAGTGCTGAAGTCAGCTCTAGTGGTGGCCCCACCTGACCAATGGCCCGGGACTGGGAGCAGGGCATTTTTGTTCTGGGGTTTGTCAGATGGTGCACACAGGCAGACTCTCTGTCAGAACTCAGAGTGGCAGCTAACTCGGTGCTCATGCCAAAAGATGTGCAGATCATGAGCTACTGGTCATGAAATACTGAGTATTATGGGGTAGTATGGCAAGATCTTTCTGAACCAAAGATTTCCTGGTGGTGCTTCTGGAATTTGCCATTCAGGATCATCTCCTTTGTCACTAACCCTGACAACAGGAGTGAGCGATCTATAGTTTCCTCTAGGTCAGCGACCATCTTTGGTTGCACTGGAATACCCAAGGTTTGCCTCCATGCTCCCACAGGGTAGGTCTTCACCACAGGCTAGGGTGGTCCAAGCAAACTGTCAGGATCCTGATAAGGACAATTGGGACTAAGGGTCAGATGCTGAGAGTAGCAGAGGAGTTCATAACCAAGTTCCAGGCCAGGGTCAGTACCAAGGATCAGAGTCTGAGTCACGTTTCAAGGTCCAGGTCAAGAGGCAAGGTCCAAGCCAGGAATTCAAGAGCAGAAACCAGGAATGGTCATGGCAGATACAGCAGATCCACACGGTTGCCTGGACACTTCCTGGAATTCCCCTTGGGTTTATATAGGGAAGGGAGCCAATCAGGAGCCATGAGGTTGTTGTCTGTCAAACGCTTGAGGTGGGACTTCTCAGTGTCTGTGTCAATGTGGGTCATGGGTAGTGGGTGCAGGAGCTGGTTACAGTGGCTTCTGGGTGGCAGCGTGGAGTTGTTCATTGCCTGGAAGCTCTGTAGGCTTGTGTTTGAGACCTGCTGGGACTTACATGCTGGTTTTTACATTGAATTCATCTGGTCTTTCCTCTCAGTTTAAACATATGTCTACACTGGTGACTGAACAAGAGCCCAAGTACTTCTTGTGCCAGAACTCCCATCCCATCCATATATAAACCCCAGAAACATGGTTTCAAGGTGTACATGGGGCAAGAACACATCTCAAGCCATGGCACGACCCTGTACCCATGGCAGTTTGTAGTGTGGACAGGGATAAGGGACATGTTCTTTGTCCTGAGTTCAATAGTCCTCTAGTCCCATTATCGCAATGCTCTGAACCCTTCCTACCTGACTCTTGCCCAAATTTATAATGGTTCCTGTCCCCCTGTTCTCACCTGTAGCAGCAAGCTGCACTGACCACTTCACAACAGTTTTCCACTTTTTTATTTTCAACAGTACACGTGAACATGGAACATGCTCCATAAGCAGTCTCCTGGTCATCTGAGTTTTAATAAATGTGTGGTTGTAGAGTACTATCCTCCATGACTTCTCCCACAGCACCAGGAACTTGTACCAGGAAGTTTTGGGGAGGCTGGCACAAGTGGGCATTCATGGTACTCTGGCCCACTGCCAGGAATGGATAAAGTACTTGAGGCTCTGGTACCAGAGGGCAAAAAATGCCAGAAGTCACTCTGGGAGTGGTCCTGCAACATATCTATTCTTCAAGGATATGGACCAGGTGCTCTCCAGGGCTCCCAGTACTGAGCCTGAGGTGACACATAAACACCTCATCAACCCTGCCAGCCTCATTGTCTGATGGGGTGCTGATAAAAGCCAGGGCATGGAACAGGCTGGATCAGGGAGGAGGCAGACCCAGAAGACCTGAAGGGGGGGGCTCCAGAGGATGAGGAGCATGTTATCCTGCATCACTACCTGAGGAGTTGGTTCATCAAGCCCCTCCTAAAGAGCCAGATGTGGACCCCAAGACTCAACAGGAATAGGAACCTTCTCCAGGGCTGCATGCAGGACGCCTTTCCTTCCTCCATCCTCCCTCCCCCCCCACCACCAATAGTCCCTGACCAAGACTCAATTGTAAATAGAATCCTGGCAGTGTCTGGTCAGATGTACTGACTGGACACTAAAAGTCCAGTCACTGTGAGGGGGGGAGAGAGGAGAAGAGGCAGCCTGTTGCCCGGTCCTAAAGTGGCAGCTCCTACAGCAGCACGCAGGTACCTCCTCGGGCCGTGGGCGGCCCCTTTGAGAAGCATGGTTTGCAGGGCTGCAGCAGAGGATAGAATGTGGGGGCCATGGCAAGCAGGATAAGGGGCTCCCAATGGGCATGGAACATTCCCTGGGAGGGAAGGAATGCAAGCTGCCCTGCCAGATGGTGCTTCCCCGGCCATGTTCTCAGGCAGGTCCGGAATAGGGAGGGCTCGAGCGGGTGGGGAAGATGGCTGCTGGGCAGGCAGCACAGAGAGAGGCAGGGGGCTGCCATGCAGGAGGGCCGCATCCAAGCTTGCCAGTAGTGGGGTTGCCTGGCTGCTCCGAGTCGGTCGCACTGGTCTTCTGACCTGCACTTCCAGGTGGCCTGCTGGAGCTGGGGTTTGCAAGTCCCTTGGAGCTGCTCATCCTGTAGTTGAAGGGTAGAGCAGTGAGTGAAGGGGGGAGGGCAGGAGTGGAGTGAGCAGGTGGTGGGGCCTCAAGGGAGGATTCGGAATAGGGGTGGAGCCTGGGGAAAGAAGAAGAGCAGGAGGCAAGGCCTCGGGGGCAATAAGAGGAGCAGGGATGGGGCCTCGGGGAAGATGTGGGACAGGGTGGTCCAGTTTTCAGACATTAGAAAGTCGGCCTCCCTAACTGTAAATTCAGCATTTTATTGCATTACCATGTACTACTATAAAGGTTTTGGCAGAAGCTATAGAGCAGATTATCAATGAACAGCTATATTCCCCCATGGTCTGTGAGTTTGTCAGCCAACAGTTTGACAGTGCCAGTGAAAGGTCCAGTTTGGGGACAGGACATTGGTACAAGATTAATGGTTCTTCAAAGTTACTGCTGTTTTTTACTCCTTTCAAGATCACAAACTTTCGCTTCATTAACTCTCTCCTCTCTTCCCCTCCCCCCCCCACCATTACGAATGGGAGCCATACAGAAAGGGGGCTTGGTTTAGTATCAAGGCAAAAAGGATCAGGGGAACCTTTGCTTCTCTGAGGAATGAAACAGTGGTCCTCTGTCACAGTGCAAATGTTTTTAAGCATTCCCAGGCCCTGGTGTCTGGCATTTTCCTACTGGGAGCCATCCTGCAGAAGTCTGGAGCAAGGTGGGGGGTGAGAGAGCTGCTCCGGCCATTGCACAAACACAATGCAGTGTCCCTTTGCAGTGAGGAGGTGAGTGGCTAGCTGTCTTGATCAGAAAATTCATGGAACACAGTACGGTTGCAATGTCATTCTTTCTTTCCCTGTTCTTTGCTTCATTTTTGGCTCGATGAAGGGTTTGGATTTCCTGATGCTACAGGGGCTGGTTTGGGGAGGGGTGGGCATTTGCAGTGGTTCACTTCTCCATGCACGCTCCATCTGAAAGCTTAAAATGTAGCCTCTCCATTCAGATTGCCTCCTAGTCACATAAGCATGTCTGCAAATTGCTGGACCAGCAGAAACTCCAGTTGATTCGTAAAGTTCAAAGGAAGTGCAAATGTGCTTAAACACATAGCTCACCAAACCCCACCATTCAGTGATATGTAGCACTGTAACAAGTAGCACAAACATCTCTCTGGGACAGATTTCTGGATCCCCGCCAAAGGACTGGAAAGCCACCTCCCTTTTCCAGTCTGATATTTTCAAAACTGCTATGTCCTCCAACTGATGCCCAGCCTTAAAAGAAAAAAATTGATAACCCTTAAAACAATGCCAAGAAGACTGGCTCATAGGCAATGAAGTTTTAACATTCTTTGGGGAGTGTGGTCCATTTTGTTTTCATTCACAGTTCCTTTTTAAAAATGTTCAGCATTATACTGCATGTACTAGTTTCAGTCAATGTTAGTTTCCTTTACTTATGAGTGGACCATTCATTTGGACTGTGGGGAAAGGATACATTTTCCCCCTTTCGTTTTGGGCCCCACCAATTGATGCCTTGAGTCATGTAACACCAGGGGCAGAGAACTGCAAGGTCTTTTCTGTCTCTTCCAGAACCCATCTCCTTCACCTCCCCCCATCCAGGTATCTGTGAATGAAAGTAAGCCAGAGATACGTGGAAAATGCAGTGTGCACAAAAATAACAGGTAACTTTATTAACTTGGGGAAAAAATGGAAAAGGTGGACCAACTTCCTTATGGGTTTGACAACACAGAGAACAGGAAAAACAAAGTGAACTGTTTCATCACACACTGAACTGCTCTAACCTGGCCCCTTCTTGACCCCCACCCCTACCCCCCAAAACCATGACTGCTTTGAACCATGGGAGAATTCACAGTTAAGAGCTGGTAAGTGTCCTTATCCCAGCACACAATCACAGTGGCCAGAAACCAGTTGTAAAAATCCCTCCAAACCCTTCTATCAACTGTTCTCAAGGTCCTTCAGACACTGAACAATCTCCCCAAACTGCAGTCTGGCTAACAGTTGTGGACATTAACCCAAAATGAAAGTGAAATTTAACTGGGAAGACACCCTCTGCAGAACAATCACAAACTAGAAGGTGTTATACATGTGGAAGCACCCTGCTCCAATTACCCATAACGAGTCATTACCTCAGCAACCAGCTAGTGACAGTCGGTGGTAGGGGAACTAAACTGTGTGTTGAAACACAAATGAGTGGGAATGTTCCCTGAAGTTTTTACAGCAGCTGCAGGAGGTGTGGTGCTTTGTTTGGGACCAGGCTAAGGTTACCCCCTGTAAACCCGGTATTTCAAGATATATATTGCATTCTGGATTTCCCCTGACCTACTGTGATCCAGCACCAGTATGAATGTTTTCTGGATCAGGCTGTCTGTAAAGGCTTTGCAAGCCAGTCTTGTCTTGTGCCCACTCTATTCTAAAGTACTCTTCTTTAGTCTCACAAATGTTATGAAAGGCACAGCATGCCACAATAATGTGAACAGTATCCGCATCCAACTGAGTGTGTAGACATTGCCAATAATCCGTCAGCCGACCAAAGGTGCACACCACTACCATCCTGCAGCTACTTACTTTGAAGCTGAATTCCCATTTTGTCAGGTTGTTGATGTTGGGATTGCGTTTTGTTAGCCAGTGTAGGACCAGGTATGCAGGATCCGCCGAATAACCTTTGGCATGGAGATGCTGTACAGAACCATGTCATTTCTGGGGAATAAAGTCCCTTCCTCCCACTTCAAGTGCAGTCTTGATTCTCCTCAGCACCCTGATGTTATGAATCTTTCATATGTGTCCAACGTTAGTGTTCATAAACCTGCCTTTGTGGCCCACTATGCCTTGAAGAACAAGGGAGTAGTAACCTTTTCTACTGACATAGTCACTTGTGCCTTTTGGTGGGCAAAGTATGGGGATGTGGATGCCATCAATGCTCCACACACATTTTGGAAACCTCATTCCCTGGAACACAGCTATAGTTTCTGAAACTTTGGTGATGGCACCCTCCCATAGATAGAGCTTTGCAAACCTACATCACCACAACCCCACCAGTGGCCTTCCTAGCCCTGAAGTGGTTTGTGACTGATCAGGTGCTGTCCAGCATTGCCAACTTCCAGAGGGTGATAGCCACCCGCTTCTGCACCAATATGGATCTCTGGAACTGAGTGTTCTGCTGCTGTAGGGTTGGAGCCACTCCACACAGAGCTCCATGAATGTCTGAATGCATTGGTGCCGCTGCACCAATATAGCACTTCTAGTGTAGACTAGCCTTCAATCTGAAGATCTGCAGCCTCTGATTGTCATCCCACATTCCCAAGACAATGTGATCCCACCACGCTATGCTGGTTCTGCTGGTGCAGAAGTATATTTTACAACCTTAATCCTGTTCCCATGGAAGTTAATGGCAAAACTTTGACTGGCTTCAATGGGAGGAGGAGACAGCCCTAAATCATTATCTGGGACATTAATTTAAAATGGGTGAGTTTCCTAACTTCATATCCTGTGTAAGGGTGTACAGTAAGGAAAAAAAGGTAGCATGGAGTTGTACAAAAATTGTAGGCTAATATCTGCTTCATTTTTTATTCTCATGGGTTTCACTTTGAGTTTCAGGTTCTAACAAAACCAATAAAAAACAAACACCAACCTAATCCATTTCCCCTCAAATTAGAAGGTTCATTCTGTAGTTAAGGCATTGGACAGGGATTCATGAGATTGTAAATGGGAGTGATGATAATAACTTTCTTTATCTTTCCTTTTATCTTACTTATCTATTTAAATTGTGAGCTCTTCTGGGTGGAACTATATCTTATTATATGTGCAACAACTAGTTAGAGGTCCCAGTTTCAGCTGGGGCTCCAAGAATACTCCATCTTTCTCTTATGCCTCTCTGTTCCTTGAGGAACATAGGGTCTTAACCACTGCCTTCTATCTTTACTGGACTCCTGCTGCACGCTGTTTCTTCCCATGTCATTTTGATGGCTTTCAGTTCTGCTTCTATTGTGCATTTCTGTGTTACCCTTGATCTACCTCATTGCCTCTTGCCTGCAGAGTCAAGTCCAACACCTGTTTTGTTGTGTTGTTTGGGTCTTGCCTCCATGTATGTCCTAGCCATTTCCATTTAATTCCTTAATTACCTGTCCTATCAGTTTCTGTTTCATCCTCCTCCAGATTATTATTTTGTGATTTTTTTCTGGCTATCTGATATTGAGGATTTATTTACAGCAGCTATTTATGAAAATATGGAGTTTAGATATTAAGGTCTTGATAAGTCTCCAAGTTTCAGTACCATATAATAAAACTGACTTTACAATGGTGTTAAATATTTGAAGTTTAGTTTGGATTTCGGTTTCTCCAGATTGGCTTTAGAGTTACAAAGGCAGCTCTGGCTTTTGCTATGCTGGCTTTAATGTTTTTGTCTGTTCCATCTCTTGTGCTTTACAATGCTGTCAAACTGTATGAAATATCAGACCTCTTCTAGGTCAGTCCCAGAAAGTGATATTGATGTTTCTTGTTGTGTATTGATTCTCATAGTTTTAGTTTTCTCTGTGTTGATTTTCAACCCTATTAATTGTGCATTGATCTGGAGATCATTGGTTTTGGCTTGCATATCTCTGTGGCTATGGGATAGCAAGTTGATGTCATCAGCAAAGTAAGGGTCCTCTAATTGCTGTGTTAAAACCCTTTGTATACCCCCTGGTTGTTTTGTGGTCTCTCACTTCGTTCAATTCACTATCAGTAAAAAGATCATGGGTGACATGAGATATCCCTGTCTGATGCCCATAGTAACCTCAAATGGCTTAGTCAGATCACTGTTATGTATTACTTGACATGTCATATTTTCATAGCAACTCTGAATGATGTTCACAAATTGTGGAGAGAGTCCATAATAGCATAGTAAAATGGTTCTATCCACCACATCAAAGGCTTTTTGGAAATCTATAAAAGTCATATATACCACTAACTGCCATTTGATCAACAGTTGTATGATGATACATAGGGTTACTATTTGATCTACATATGATTTCTCCTGCTTGAACCCCGCCAACTTTTGTTGTAACCCTGAATCTATTGCTTTCATTATTCTGTCTATAATAAAACCTTACATGGATAAACTATTTTTACAATGAAGTCTCCTTTGTTTGGCAGCTTCACTATATGACCGTCTTTCCTCTCATTTGATACTTTTTCTTCTTCTTCCATATCTTTAGTAAGGGACCTATCAAAATGTCTACTTCATTCTTCAAGTCTATCTTAAGGACTGCAGTTGGAATGTTATCTGGATTTGGTGCCTTTCAACTTTTTAACTGATTGACTGCCATCTCTACTTCTACTCTGGGGATAGGTCTTAGTTTGATGTCCAGATCTTCCGTTTCCGCTATATCTAGGAGATTGGACACTGGCTCACCATTCAGTAATTAACTCAAGTGTATTAGTCATACAGTCCATAAATGTAATTGTTCTGATATCTTCATTGTTAAGTTGTCCTTGTTGTCTTTCACTGTTTTGTTTTTCTTCCTGACAACAGTTTAATGATGTTGTATAGTGTCTTGATGTCATTTTGTACTGCAGTGGTCTGTGCATCTCTTGCAATTTTGTCTATAATGTCTCATTTGTCTTTCCTAGCACTCTTTTTGACCTCGTTGTTCTTTACAGCATATTTCTCCTGGAGTCATTGTGTCTGTGTTCTTTTTCTTACTTGATTTAGTCTGTTTAATTATGTGTCTTTCTTCTATTTTCTGCTGGGTATTCTCAGTATATTCATAAATGATCTGGAAAAGGGGTAAACAGTGAGGTGGCAAAGTTTGCAGATGATTCAAAATTACTCAAGATAGTTAAGTTCAAAGCAAACTGCAAGGGGATCTCACAAAACTGGGTGACTGGGCAACAAAATGGCATATGACATTTAGTGTTGATATATGAAAAGTAATGCACATTGGAAAACATAACCCCAACTATAAATATAAAATGATGGGTTCTAAATTAGCTGCTACCACTCAAGAAAGAGATTTTGGAGACATCCTGGATAGTTCTTTGAAACATCCGCTCAATGTGCAGCAGCAGTAAAAAAAAAAATAAAAAAAAAATACTAACAGTGTTAGGAACCATTAGGAAAGGGATAGATAACAGACAGAAAATATCATAATGCCACTATATAAATCTATGTTACAGCTACATCTTGAATATTGTGTGCAGTTCTGGTTGACCCATCTCAAAAGAGATATATTAGAATTGGAAAAAAGACAGAGAAGGGCAAGAAAATGATTAGTGGTGTGGAACGGCTTCCATTTGAGAAGAGACTAAAAAGACTGGGACTGTTCAGTTCAGAAAAGAGATGACTAAGGGGGATATGATAGATGTATCTAAAATCATGAGTGGTGTGGAGAAAAAGTATTATTTACCCTATCACATAACACAAGAACCAGGGGTCACACAATGAAATTTATAGATAGCAGGTTTAAAATAAACATAAAGGAATACTTCTTCACACAATGCACAGTCAACCTGTGGAACTTGTTGCCAGAGGAAGCTGTGAAGGCTAAAAGTATAACGAGGTTCAAAAAACAATTAGATAAGTTAATGGAGGATAGCTCCATCAATGACTATTAGCCAAGATGGTCACGGATGCAATCCTATGCTTTGGGTGACCCTAAGTGTCTGGCTGCCAGAAGCTGGGACTGGACAACAGGGGATGGATCACTCAATAAATTGCCCTGTTCTGTTCATTCCCTTTGAAGAATCTGGCACCAGCTCTTGGCACAAGATGGGACGCTATGCTAGATCTACCATAGGTCATAATAGGTTAGAACATTCTTATTTCTGTTATTACTTGGACTGTTTTACCAGGCTCACATAATTTCTGCACATTCCATGTACCAATTTTGGTAATGGATTTAGGAAAGAGCCAATTCATCAGCAGTGTAACTTCCTTTCAGGTTTGGCCACTTTTCATCATCATCTCTCATCTAGGTCTATTTGAATAGATTTGAGTTGGATTGAGTGTTTTGAATTGAGCAGTATTGTAGGTTTATGTAACAAGTTTGTTATTTACAGGAGCGGCTTCTTAGCCCCCATCCCAACCCACTACCAAAGTGGACTGCCTTTAGTATGGCACCTACCCTTCAACTTGTCTGGCATAATTGACCCTACTAGAAGTTATGGTCCCATAAGCCTTCCTGCCACATCAAGGCTTAATCCATGGGGAAGGCCAAGGACACTACTGAAAATTAAGTAATAATAATATCATGTGAAACCACTGGTTTGCATGCCTTTTTTTTTTTAACATGAAACTATAAATTTGACCTTTTTTTCACTTGACATCAGGTTGGACTCAGGTTCTCTTGAGGGATTGGTTATCTAGCCTGAGATATGAGATTTCAGTGTAGCCTGAAACGAGGCAATTTGGGTATGTGTAGCGAGGAGGTGTAGCCTCCCTCAGAGATAGACCAGGAGGGACCACAACCTGCCTCTTGGGCTGCAAAGCCAGGAAAGCCATGCCCACCCGCTCCTCCAGAAGCTGAGGGGTGGAACAGGAAGTGGAAGTATAAAAGGCAGGCCCTGCAGCTCATTTGGGCAAGGGAGACAGACACCTCTCCCCTGCTGCTGGAGCCGGACGTGGAGGAGGACCACTGCTGCCATGGGGACTGGCCGGAGCTTCCAGGGCCGCCACCCAACCATGATGCAGACGAACTGCTGGGGCTGTTACTGACCACTGACCCCGGGAGATGGAAGATATCCACAGCACGGAGGTACCAAAACCCGGGGATGTAGGAAGTAGGCCAAGGAAACCAGACTACCATCTGGTTGAGTGTTGGCCTAAAACTAGGATCCACTGACCCAGTGGCGGACTACTTCGCCACTGTTAGGGCCCTGGGCCCTGGGCTGGAACCGGTGGAGTCAGGTGGGCGCAGATTTCCCTACCCCCTACCATCCCACCCCTGGCGTGGCAGCCTCCCCACCTTAGGCCAGGAGGCCTGCGGTAGTCCACTGTCTGCTGAGCTAGGAGGCTAGGCTGTTTGGTGCTCACCCCTGCCTGAGCCCCTAAACTGCCTTACCGCTCTGCCCTGACTGCAGTCCAGAGCCCCGTATCTATTTGCTCTGACTGAGGGCCCAGGCTTATACATCTTGTAGCTCTGCCCTGACCACAGACCAGAGCCCCTAACACTTTGCTGCCCCACCCTTACTGAGCGCTGGGGCTCATAGACACTTTGTTGCTCTGCCCTGACTGCAAGCCAGAGCCCTGTGGCCTGAGGTTTATAGACTGCTAATTCCCCTCCTCCCCCAATTATTTGCAGTGCTAAGAGCACGACAGCAAGGACGTATGGCCTCCCTTACAGGTAGACCAGGAGGGATGGCCACGCTTGCTTACAGCATGTTTTCAGATTTTATTGCAAACATTTTGCAGAGCTCTAGCTTCCACACAAGGATGATCTTGGCATGGTAAAATCCCTGCAATGAGGGAGTGTTCATTGAATTGATTAGCTGCTTAGACTTTGTTCCTCATTGCCTATATTTATATCCTTAATCTATTTTATGTGTTAATATATTTTTAAAACTATGTGCTAAAGGGCTCTTTAACTGAGCAAAGAAAGACATATCAAGAGCAATAACTAGAAGCTGAAGCCAGACAAATTCAAATTAGCAATAGGTGTTTATTTCTAACAGTGTAGGTGATTCACCATTGTAACAAATTACCAAGAGAAGTGATGATTTTCCATCTCTTGATGGTCTTCAAATAAGATTGGAGGGCTTTTTGGAAGATATGCTTTAGTTGAAACACGAGTTATGCTTTAGTCAGACACAAGTTATTGGGCTCAATACTGGGGGTAACGGTGACATTTAATGGCTTGTTCCATACAGGAGGTCAGACTAGATGATCTAATAGGTCTTGAGCTCTATGATCATATCAAGAATGTATTATGTATTCACTTTGTCCCTGGTTCTGCTAGAAAACTCCTTGTCTGCTTTATTCATTTCAGATTTTACTTTTGTGGTAACAACAGGATTACCTTTGTCAAAGGGGAAGGACAGAAGAAGTTAAGAAATGTGAGCTTCAGACTTCTTAGCTGTAAAGTGGAGGGGGGGCATAGAAGAGAGAGAATAGATGCTAAGAAATTTGACCCCATCAGCCTCAGATTTAAAGAAAAGAAGAAATTAGGAGTAATTAAGTGTTACGCAGTTTTTGTTTCTTAATCTTGGGAGCAGCCAGCAGCCGGCATTTTTATTAAATGAAATGAAAACAAGGAGTGAAATAGGATGCTGAGAATAACCAACGAGCTTCCGTTCTCATTCAAGTTTAATAATGATACCTTTCTTTCTTCTCTGTGGTGTTGTCTTTCTCCTTTTTTTGAGTATATGAAGGAGCCTAAGACAGAGAGCTAGCATCAATGTGATACCATGTTACACTAATATTGTTTAGCCCAGAATGTATGATGAACGGATTCTCCTATTGATGCTGTCAACTAGATTCCTCATAAATATTTCCTCTTTGGGACACTGTCCTATATAAAGACTTTAGGTAACAGTGGTCTACAATTTTTGAGAAGTCGTCTGCTTCAGAGATAAAATGTGCTATTTATTATGTATTTTGATATGCTGAATTCAAATATGACAATTAAAACAACTGATTGGCTACTGTTTCTAAGATATTTAAGTTTTTACATTTTATGTCTATGTATATTGTGTAGATAGTAGAGTTTTAATCATAAATTGTAAACCTAGGTCTTTTCATGTGTTTATGGTTGCTTTACATGATAATATTTCACCTGTCCTGTTTATGTAACACTTTAAAAATCAGCAAAAGGGTTATATAAATAAAATTTATGATGAAACAAAAGGCAAAAAACTATTATGTACATAGTTTAGTCCTAATCAGTGTCTACTCGGCGTTTCTTGGCTTGTCTCTTGTATTCATTAAATGGAGCATCTCTTGTCACTGTCCAGCAATAGTCTGCAAGCATTGATGGGCTCCATTTGCTCTGATAGCGTTTCTCCATTGTTGCAATGTCCTGGTGAAATCGCTCGCCGTGCTCGTCGCTCACTGCTCCGCAGTTCGGTGGAAAAAAATCTAGATGAGAGTGCAAAAAATTTATCTTTAGTGACATGTTGCAACCAAGGCTTTTGTATGCCTTGAGGAGGTTTTCCACCAACAACCTCTGGTTGTCTGCCTTGTTGTTTCTGAGAAAATTTATTGCCACTAACTGGAAGGCTTTCCATGCCGTCTTTTCCTTGCCACGCAGTGCATGGTCAAATGCATCATCTCGAAGAAGTTCACGAATCTGAGGACCAACAAAGACACCTTCCTTTATCTTAGCTTCACTTAACCTTGGAAATTTTCCACGGAGGTACTTGAAAGCTGCTTGTGTTTTGTCAATGGCCTTGACAAAGTTCTTCATCAGACCCAGCTTGATGTGTAAGGGTGGTAACAAAATCTTCCTTGATTCAACAAGTGGTGGATGCTGAACACTTTTCCTCCCAGGCTCCAATGACTGTCGCAGTGGCCAATCTTTCTTGATGTAGTGGGAATCTCTTGCACGACTATCCCATTCGCAGAGAAAACAGCAGTACTTTGTGTATCCAGTCTGCAGACCAAGCAAGAGAGCAACAACCTTCAAATCGCCACAAAGCTGCCACTGATGTTGGTCATAGTTTATGCACCTCAAAAGTTGTTTCATGTTGTCATAGGTTTCCTTCATATGGACTGCATGACCAACTGGAATTGATGGCAAAACATTGCCATTATGCAGTAAAACAGCTTTAAGACTCGTCTTCGATGAATCAATGAACAGTCTCCACTCATCTGGATCGTGAACGATGTTGAGGGCTGCCATCACACCATCGATGTTGTTGCAGGCTACAAGATCACCTTCCATGAAGAAGAATGGGACAAGATCCTTTTGACAGTCACGGAACATGGAAACCCTAACATCACCTGCCAGGAGATTCCACTGCTGTAGTCTGGAGCTCAACAGCTCTGCCTTACTCTTGGGTAGTTCCAAATCCCTGACAAGGTCATTCAGTTCACCTTGTGTTATGAGGTGTGGTTCAGAGGAGGAGGATGGGAGAAAATGTGGGTCCTGTGACATTGATGGTTCAGGACCAGAAGTTTCATCCTCTTCCTCGTCTGACTCAAGTGAGAATGATTCTGGTGCATCAGGAACCGGCAGTCTTCTCCGTGGGGTACTGGGCGTATAGCTGATGGAATGTTTGGATAATGCACAGTCCACTTTTTCTTCTTTGACATACCTTTCCCAACTGGAGGCACCATGCAGAAGTAACAATTGCTGGTATGATCTGTTGGCTCTCTCCAAATCATTGGCACTGCAAAAGGCATAGATTTCCTTTTCCTGTTCAACCACTGGCGAAGATTTGTTGCACAAGTGTTGCAGCATATGTGTGGGGCCCACCTCTTGTCCTGATCTCCAATTTTGCAGCCAAAATAAAGGTGATAGGCTTTCTTAACCATAGTGGTTATACTGCGCTTTTGTGATGCAAAAGTCACTTCACCACAAACATAGCAGAAGTTATCTGCACTGTTCACACAAGTACGAGGCATCTGTACTCACTTTGGCTAAACAGAAATGTGTCCCTTTGCAAAATCAAACACTGACAAATAAGAGAGCAAGACACTGTATGATTTCTAGAGCTGATATAGGGCAATTTGTTCAGCAGAGTGATGTAAGCTTCGTTAGGATTGCATCATCCATGACTTCTAGGAATAACATGATGCAATTCATATCATGTATGACGCAATACCAGCTTCAGATTGCATCATTCATTGTTTTGCCTAAAAAGCAAGTACTGTCCAAACCCAGTCATAGATTTATTCATAGATCCAGTCAAAGATGTATTTTAGTCATTTCTGGTTTAAATTGAGATCCCTTCCCTTTATAACTCACTTATCCTCCGCCATTCCCAAGTCAAGGGTCGTATATACTGACCCAATAGCATATCTTGAAAACTAGAGCCAATCAACAATTTTAAGCATCATTTTCGTTCTCAGTGACCCAGAATTAGTAAAGTTTGACAACGTTTATTTCAGAAGCATTTTGGCTGTAGAGCAGTGTAACAGATTAATAAAGAGAGAGGGGGAAAGTAATTTTGGTCATGTCATGTATGTTTAGTAAAACAGTTTTTCCAGGAAACAGTCTTTAAACTGTTAGTCACCTTTTCCTTTTGCACCTATCATGAGATATATCTTCATTTCAAGGATATAGCTTCCTATTCTCAATAGGGAAAGGAGGCGGTGGAAGGGAAAGATGGATTCCTATCAGACAGCGGAAGAACAATCATATTTTTCCTTGAAGCCCTGAACTCCAGATATGCCCTCCCTAGCCAGCTGTATGTAGAAAATACAGCTGCAAATGACCACCCTAGCTTTGTCAAAGCCGCTTTAGGGTTTTGCCTTTTTATTGATATTTGTAGGCTTTCCTTTTCAATATACTTTGACAGATGTAAATCAGATTATATAGGAAGTTGGCAAAAAAAAAAAAAGAATCATAGTAAAACAGAGAAGAATCTCCTATGTTTTACTGAAATTTTCATCAACACCCTTTCTCTGACTTTGTATAAATCATACTTACAGTTTGCTCTTCATTGTCTGCCTGAATATATTAGTTGTTACAAAGAAAGAGCCTAAATTTAATTTTTAGAATAAAATTCATACTATCAAACCAATGGAAATCTCATATTCTACCATCTCAGTAACCAAAGAAGTTGCTGAAATAGATAGTGACACTGATCTCTTCCTCTATGTTAACTAAGTCATATAAAAAGTAATTTTTTCCTTATATGTGCTTGTCAGAGCCAAACCTGCAATCAGATGGGTGGCTGAAAGGTAGACTGTGAAAGAAGGGGAGAAAAGATATCGGACATTAAAAGTCACAAAATGCCAATTTTAAATCCAGCTTTACAAAACAAACACTGTTCCACATGCTGTGAATCTGGTGGAATTGACAATTACACGTTTTCGCAAAAACATGGAAAAGTTTTTCATCTTTTGTGTGAGTCATGGAATTTGATTTAGGTACAAGAACACAAAAGTTATTAGGACCAAAAAAAAGCAAATTCCAAGTTTCAGTAAAATTTGGTTTTAATGAGAACATAAAATAAACCATTAATTGCCAGTGGATTGCTGGGACAACAGAACATGCAGCTGCAGGATAAACAGGTTGGTTGTTAGAAGGGTAGTAGAAAGACATCTACAGAGAGATCAAGCTGCAGGTCCTCTAAAAGCAACTGAACTAAGTTAGAGGGGCACACTGCCACATCTTTTGATGCCACTATGCTATTCCCCCATTGCCTGTTTAAAAAAAAGTAGTCTCATAAAAATGGTAGGGGTTAAGTGCTTCTGAATGACTGTTTGCACCTTATGTCAACTTCCCCCCTCTTCTCAAAACACCCCCTGAAAGTCAGCATCTGATGTGTGAACCTTCTTCAGCCTTGACATGCTAGATATATCAGAGACAGTTTGATGTATTTGCAATAAAAAGGAAACTGCAGCAAGCTTGGAACCAGTGAAATTTACTGTTGTGAAAATGATGGCATTTGATCCTGTGCAAATCTCTAGCCACTGCCCCTATCACCCAGTATGGCAGAAAAACACTTGTTATCTAAAGTTTATGGAGGCTTTGGAAAGCATTGGTAACATCTGTGTATTGTAGTGCCAGGCAGACCACTCTTTGTGAGACACCCCCACTGGCTAAGCAGCAAACCCCAATACATCTAAAATACAGAAAAGTTAGAACATTGGATTGGTGCTGGATGAACATAAAATCTATTAGAGGCAAAAAATATAATTTGTTATGGTTTTTCTCTCTGGGCATTAAGATTAAAATTGGGAAAAAGTGATTAAAAATTTGAGTAAAAACACAAACACCTTCATTTTGGGGTGGGGTGAATGTAAACAATGAACAAAATAAAGACCTTTGAAAAATACCTCTCTTTAAGTAAAATGTCCAGTAGTATTGTAAGCCTAAGTGGGACTCAGATCCAACCCAACTAAATCCCAGCAACAAGTAAAGTGCTCCGGAGCTCCTGGCTCCTTTCACTCCCAATGTCAAATCCCAACACTTTCTGGTATTGCATTCCTCACTATTCTGATGTAGCCAAACATTGTGGGTCCATGAATCCTGCCTTAATGCTCCCCAATAGGGGCTCAGCTATTCCAAGAGTAAAAGGAACAAGCAAGTTGGTGCCAAGGACTAGGGCCAGATTCTGCCATACTCATTCAAGCTGACTAGCACCTTAGACAGTGGAACTATTGCAGATTAAGATGCTACTCCACATGAGTAAGAATGGTAGAATCTTAACTTCCACTAACAGTGAAGTCCCATGCATCTACCATCTTGGACTGACCACAGAACAAAAAAAGCTAAGCTAATAATGAATAACTATTTCAATTAAATGCACTTTACTTTCTTTTCATGAATTCCCCATGAGCAGACTGAGCTTTTCATTGAACTAATCGCAAAGGTTCGAAATTATTCACTGAACAATTTCTGCAAATAATTTTTGGTCTGTAGCTTGCATTAGAGGAGTTCATTGTGAGTCTTTGAAATTCAAGCTGTTTTCATGGGATGCATAGGTTAAAAGACAGGTCTCCATTCTCGGACTGGATAAGTGGGCCTCAGAGACTTTGACTTTCAGGCAACTACTTACATCCTTAAAGGTATGTACATGCTTAAGCAATTTCCTGAATGGGTGCGTTAGTCAAGTTTCTAGTCCAAAATGTTCACAGTTAGACTAATCCAAAATCTGACTGCATTAAGGGCACCCCCATGTTTGTTAAAGCTTTCCCTTCCTAACTAAAGTCAAGTGGGAGGAGGAAATTAAAAAACAAAAGTCAAAGCAGATCTTCCTCGCATCTGAGAGGCGTGTAGAGCAGAGTCTTCCAATCAACAGGCAGATCTAATTTACTTATTCAGTACTTAGATACTGCAGTGATGAACCCTCTAGCAAACCTTAGATATTGTGACATCTTACTCGGATAGTCCCCGTTTTACCCCTCTCAGCCTCAGCAAGTGAGAATGTTGCTGCTGCTAAGCTGTGTGGCAGCTCCCTGACATACCAGATTGTCTGCCTTGCCAGCAAACTCTTCAGGACTGTCAGTCCAAATCTTGCATTGCAGGTAACAATCAGTGAGCCCAATTAGCTCCAGAGACGTTTCTCTGTAGGGTCCAATCCCTCTCGCTGGACACTCACAGATGTTGCTAAATTCGCTGCCTCCAAAGAGACAGGATGCACACCAATCTTTTTGGCTAGCTGAGGACTTATCCCCCAATTTAATACACAGCACTGAGATGGTTTTGTAATAAAACAAGAATAAGTTCATTAACAAATAACAGAAATTTAAGTACTACTAAGCAAGAATAAAAGAGACAGATATGGTGACAAACAAAACAAAACATGTTGTCTAGTGACTAAAACTTAATTAAAATCTTTGTCTAAGCAGGTTTATCACTTACATTAAGGCTCCAGCAATTCTTGTCTTCCAGGCCAAAAGGATCCAGCTTTCATAAGCTCAATGGGTGCTGTACTTTATCATCCCCTAAGAGAAGGATAACTCAAATGTCTCTTCTCCCACCCATATGACCCAAAGTCTCTTTCCTCTGTTTCAAGAGCCAGGAAGGTTTCCTGGGGTACAGATTCTGTCTCCTGGTGTGATCATTAAGCAGTTTTCTCTCCCACTTGTTAGCTTTGTTTACCTTATTGTAACAGGGTGACACTCACCTCTTGCAAGCGCCCCCTGGTCAACTGTGTGTTTGCACTCTCTCTAATTGTGGTAGGTCTTCCGTGACTCAGCCCTTCGGCTGTGTCCCACACAATCTGTATGTGAAACACAAACAAACCCCTTCTGGGATAAACAATCCAACACAGACCTATTCCAGTACCCCTCCATTGGTCTGTCTTCCCAAAGCCCTCCCTGGACTTAGTCCTTATTCAGTCCCATGGCCCCTTCTGGGCTAGGCTTCAAATAGTCCCTAGACCCTGGTATGGGGCCCTCTCCCCAGGGCTTCCTCCCTGGAGATTCGTCACTCTTTCTGGCCCCAGCTCTCCAGCTGGGCCAGTAACAGTTCAGTTCCCCTTCCAAGGGTATATCACAGTTCAATATTTAGGCCACTTCCCCGGTGACTAATGGGGAGAACCTGGACCTGCCCCCTACTCTAGATCTCAGCTGAGGAACCCTACAAATAGCAACCATCCACAGCGCCCCTTTAACAAAACTGCATTTCTGTTCCCTGGGCTCCAGCACATTCTCAAATGCTTCACCTTTACTGTAGAGCAGAAGTCTTGTACTCAGTCCCAGCCAAGAGCTCCTTCTTGCTCCCCCAGTCCCTGCCAGCAACTGCTCTTTTCTCGGACAGAGCAGTTCTGCTGCTCCTTCAGCCAGCCAGGAACACCACTTTTGCTCCTCTGTCCCTAGGCAGCAACTGACTGTCTCTAGCTCTACAGCTCCTTTTATATGACCCTGTATCCTATCTGATTGGCTGCTCCCTGCAACCTCTGTGATCAGCTGCTTCCCCCTGCAGCTACTGTAGGCATTCTGGAGGACTTCTCTACTGCTCCTTTCTGGGACAGGGTGTTTTGGGACCCTGAGGCTTTCAGCAGGGGCCCTGGTACACCTCATCACACTATATGTAAATGTACTTCAATTGGTCTTGGCCAGTGAACAAGACAGTCAGACATTCCTTTTTCTAGAGCAGGCATGGGATTATGTGCTGATTCCCAAACATAGCTTAAAAACATATTTCCAGCATGTTCCTTTAACTCTTTGTATGCAATCTGTACATACCTCATGTACTGATTTTTGGGGGGTTCAGCAGGTCACCAGTTTACACAGATAACTTGGGTGAGATAATATCTTTTATTGGGCCTTTTTCTGTTTGGTGAGAGAGACAAGCTTTTGCGCTTACACAGAACTTTTCTTCAGGTCTCAGAAAGGTACTTAAGAGTGCCACAACTAAATACAAGGTGGAACAGATTGTTTAGCATAAGTATTAAATACATATTTCAAGGGATCGTACAAGATGAAGTTGCCCAATAACATCTCTCCAGTCATAGGGGGAAAGGAAAAAAGCTGGGGAGAAGGTTAGTTGTGTCATAGAATGATGTAATAAGCCATAAATCCAGTGTCTCTATTCAGTCAGTGATTTTTGGTGTTTAGCAAAGTTATGATTTTAAGCTTCCAGGATCATCGGTGTTGTGCAGGTTTCCTTTGAGGATGAGGACTGAGAGGTCAGATAGCGTGAGCACTTTCTAAAAAGTCTTCACCCATAAGTGACAGGGTGTTTTTGTCTTTTATTGTTTTGCTCTGTGAGTTCAGTTGAGATAATAGTAATTGTCTGGTTTCACCCACATAGTTGTATGTGACATTTACTGGACTGGATGAGATATACCACATATTGTGATTGACAGGCATGTGAAGAACCCATAGATCTTGAAAGATGTGTTCTGGGGGACATTGATCTTTGTAGCAGTGGAGATATGTCTGCAGGTTTGCATCTGTTGTTCTGGCAGGGTCTGGTGCCACTTTCAGTTGGTGTGTCCTAGTCTGTGCAGAACTTGCTTCTGATGATTAGCTTGGTGAGGTTGGGGGGTTGTTTGAAGGCCAGAAGTCGGAGTTCAGGAAAGATTTCTTTCAGGATGTGTTCCCCATCAAGTATGGGTTGTAATTGTTTGATTATACCCCATATGGGTTCCAGTGTGGGATGGTAGGTGACAGCTCTTTCTGTGAAGTCGGAGGGGGTTTTATTTCTGTATTAAAGAAGGTTCCTTTGGGATATTTGGGTGGCCTAGTCCATGACAAGATCTACTTCTCTGGTGGAGTGTCCTTATTTGGTAAAGGCTGTTTTAAGGTGCATATCCCGGACTTTCTTTTTAGACTATATTCTATGGTAGCTGAATGCCTGGCTGTAAATAAGATTTGTTGGTGTGTTTTGGGTAGTTACTGGATATGTGAAGTAGGTGTGGTGATCCGTGGGTTTTTTGGATATAGTTGTCTGTAGGGTTCCATTGCTTAAGCTCATTGTGGTGTCCAGTAAGTGGATACTAGTGTGGGAGAGTACAAGAGATGGTTGTGGTTGTAGAAATTGTACTGGAAATTTATATGGGAGTTAAGTTTGTTTGCCCAGAGGATGAAAATATCATCAGTGTATCTCAGATATATAATTGGTTTCATGGTACATTTGTCCAGAAATTCTTCTTTAAGATGGCTCATTAAGAAGTTGGCATATTGGATAGCCATCCTAAAACCCAGGACTTTTCCCATGGTTTGACAAAGTGTTTGTTGTTGAATGTAAAATTGTTATGGGTGAGGATGAAATGGATCGATCTGAGGTTGTATTGGGGTGGATATCTGAATTTGTCCATTGTCTTGTAAATATTTGAGGCAGGCAGTGATACCGTCATTGTGGGGGATGTTTGTGTATAGGGAGGTGACATCCTTGGTGGCAAGGAGGGTAATATGAGGGAGGTTGATAGTTTTGTATAGCTTCTGGAGAAAGTCAGTTGTGTCCCCTGAAAGCTGGCCCTTTGTATGGTGAGTGATTTGAGGATGGCTTCCTTCAGTAAGAGTGCTGTAGCCATATATGATGGATCTGCCTGGGTTCCCTTTTTTGTGTATCTTGGGAAGCATATAGAAGGTCCAGGTTTTGGGGGAATGAGGTTGTAGAATTTCTCTTGGAGTTGTATGGGGAAGGATTTGATGATAACCTTAAATTACTGGGTAAATGGTGATGTGTGTGGGGAGATCTTTTGAAGCACTTGGAGGAGAGGAAGGTGATCAGGAACAGTCAACATGGATTCACCAAGGGCAAGTCATGCCTGTCAAACCAACTTGATTGCCTTCTATGATGAGATAACTGTCTCTGTGGATCTGGGGAAAGTGGTGGATGTGATATACCTTGACTTTAGCAAAGCTTTTGATACTGTCTCCCACATTACTCTTGCCAGCAAGTTAAAGAAGTATGGATTGGATGAATGGACCATAAGGTGGATAGAAAGCTGGCTAGATCGTTGGGCTCAATGGGTCAATGTTCAATGGCTCGATGTCTAGTTGGCAGCCAGTATCAAGCCGAGTGCCCCAAGGATCAGTCCTGGGGCCAGTTTTGTTCAACATCTTCATTAATGATATGGATGAAGGGATGGATTGCACCCTCAGCAAGTTCGTGGATGACACTAAGCTGGGGGGGAGAGGTAGATGAGCTGGAGGGTAGGGATAGGGTCCAGAGTGACCTAGACAAATTGGAGGATTGGGCCAAAAGAAATCTGATGAGGTTCAGCAAGGACAAGTGCAGAGTCCTGCACTTAGGACGGAAGAATCCCATGCACTGCTACAGACTAGGGACCGAATAGCTAGGCAGCAGTTCTTCAGAAAAGAACCTGGGGATTACAGTGGATGAGAAGCTGGATATGAGTCAACAGTGTGCCTTTGTTGCCAAGAAGGCTAATGGCATACTGGGCTGCATTAGTAGGACCATTGCCAGCAGATCTAGGGAAGTGATTATTCCCCTGTATTCAGCACTGGTGAGGCCACATCTGGAGTATTGCGTCTAGTTTTGGGCCCCCCACTACAGAAAGGATGTGGACAAATTGGAGCGAGTCCAGTGGAGGGCAATGAAAATGATTAGGGGGCTGGAGCACATGACTTATGAGGAGATGCTGAGGGAACTGGGCTTATTTAGTCTGCAGAAGAGAAGAGTGAGGGGGGATTTGATAGCAGCCTTCAACTACCTGAAGGAAGGTTCCAAAAAGAATGGAGTCAGGCTGTTCTCAGTGGTGGCAGATGACAGAACAAGGAGCAATGGTCTCAAGTTGCAGTGGGGGAGGTCTAGGTTGGATAGTAGGAAAAAACTATTTCTCTAGGAGGGTGGTAAAGCACTGGAATGGGTTACCTAGGGAGGTGGTGGAATCTCCATCCATAGAGGTTTTTAAGGCCCGGCTTGACAAAGCCCTGGCTGGGATGATTTAGTAGGGGTTGGTTCTGCTTTGAGCAGGGGATTGGACTAGATGATCTCCTGAAGTCTCTTCCAACCCTATTCTTCTATGATTCTATGATCTTGAGTTCTTTATGGTAGGTGGTGTCAGAGTTTTCGATTGGCCTCGTTAACATAGTTATCATGGTTGAGGACTATGATGGCACCCCCTTTGCCTGATGGTTTGATCCCTATTTGGTGATTGGATTTCAGGGACTATATAGCTGTCCTCTTGGTGGTGGAGAGGTTGTGGTGGATGTGATATTTGTTAAGGATTTCACTGTCCATTTTTTTCCTAAAGCAATCAATATAATGATCAAGAGTGTGCTTTCAGTCTCTGTGGGGTATCCAAGTCGGATGATTCTTTTTTCTTATGACTGTTGGTGAGGATGTGGTAATTGTAGGTTTACATGTGATACTTTATGATACTTTACATGACACCTGTGAGATATATATTATGACAACAGAATGTTAGGCAATGACTGTGTCAGGCCTGATGTGAGTTACAGTATGGGGAGATATAAAGCAAAATTACTGTATTGTTATTGGAATTGGAGAAATAGGGTCAAGTTTTAGGAGGGTCACAGACTGGTGTGGGACTAGAGGTTCAGAAATTCATGTCTTATTCTTGGGTATTGCTTGGAGATAAACAGGATGTGACACTAGCTTCTCAGTGAGCTTGTTTCTTCTCTGACTTTACACTGCTTTTTTACACAAGTGTACCTCCATTGACTTTAACATTGCTACTACTGATTTATTCTGGAGTGGGAGGAGAATTAGCACTAGTACAGTAACTCCTCGCTTAACGTTGTAGTTATGTTCCTGGAAAATGCGACTTTAAGCGAAACGATGTTAAGCTAATCCAATTTCCCCATAAGAATTAATGTAAATGGGGGGGTTAGGTTCCAGGGACATTTTTTTCACCAGACAAAAGACTATATATATATACATACATACACAGTATAAGTTTTAAACAAACAATTTAATACTGTACACAGCAATGATGATTGTGAAGCTTGGTTGAGGTGGTGAAGTCCGAGGGTGGAAGAGGATGAGATATTTCCCAGGGAATGCCTTACTGCTAAATGAGGAACTAGAACAGCTGAGCACTCAAGGGTTAACACGTTGTTAATGTAGCCTCTCACTCTACAAGGCAGCACAAATGGAGAGAGGGGAGACAGCATGGCAGACAGAGACAGAGACACACACCCTGTGTGTGAGAGAGAGATGTTCATTGCCCCTTTAAGTACACTGACCCCACTCTAAGTACATTGTCTTTTTAAGTAGATCAGCAAGTTGAGACAGCAGCTACTGCCAGCAAGCTCCCTCCGTCCTGAGCCCTATCGTGTCCCCCCCTACCCGCTCTATGGAGATAGGGTAAGCGGGGGGCAGGAGCAGGGGGGGAGGGGGACACCCTGACACTAGCACCCCTCCCCCCCCCTGCACAGCAAACAGGAGGCTCCCGGGAGCAGCTCCAAGGCAGAGGGCAGGAGCAGCACATGGCAGTGGGGGGAGGGACAGCTGGACTGCTGGCAATTGATAGCCTGCTGGGTGGCTGCCGCACAGGGAACTTAAGGGAGGGGGGAGCTAATGGGGGGGCTTCTGGTCCACCCTGGTTCCAAGCCCCCACCAGCTAGCTCCAACGGGCTGCTCTTTCTGCAAGCCTGGACAAAGCAGGCGGCTGCCAAACAACGTTATAAGGGAGCATTGCCCAACTTTAAACGAGCATGTTCCCTAGTTGATCAGCAACGAAACAACGTTAACTGGGATGACTAAGTGAGGAGTTACTGTATGGTTAATAAATCTCTCTTTCTTACAACTTGACTTGCTAGCTGCACCACTCACTACTAATGAAACAACTGACAAATCAAAATTGTTTTTCCATGGTTAATATTAGCTTAAAGTTTGATGTTTTGGGAAACATACATGCAAACAAACTCATTGGCTGGAATAATCATATAACACAGTCAAACATCTGAATGTATATTTGGGGGGGAAAAAAGGGGGTTGCCACATTCACCCTATTCTAATCAGAACATAAAATTTACAAGGCCAAAAATACTTAGTTGGCTGCTAAAGTGAGAAAACGTGAGATTTGCATTAAATTTCAAATCTATAAAAAATTTTATTGTAATTTTTCATGTAATTACATCTCTCTCTCATTCTTACATTCCCATTTAGATTTGATTGGACAAATTTTGCTCTTAGTTGATAGAATTGTGTTGACTTCAGTACCTATTAATATTAACTTATAACTTTGCCACACTGCTGTCAATATGATTTTAACTCCATATGCTTTTATTCTTTAACTTAGAATCCCAATGCCTTGATTTAATTTTATCTGCTATATTTAAACAGCATTCATTTTCAATATGATAGTGGGGGAGAGGGGAACTATTAACACACTCTCTTTACTTTCCAGGAAAATCCTGTAGCAATTGCTTAGATAACTGTTTTGATATTATCCAAAAATATGCTTGTTATATTGCAATTGTCTCATAAAAAAACAAGTTTACCTGTAATCAAAATCTGTTCTCTGTAATTTAATTTCGCCCTCAATTTACTCACCAGCTCCACCTGAACAGAGTTCTCCTATGTTTATTAATAGATGTTCTAATTGCAAACAATTTGCAACCTAGTGGCATGTAGGTGACAGTCAATCTGGACAGCGTAAGTAATGTGTGTTTATATTGGGTCTAACGTGCAGTATTATTTGTTATATAGAAAGAATCTGTTCATACAAGAGATGTGAGCTTCTTGTCAAGCCTACCAAAAAACAGATGAAAACTTTAATGTTGCAATCTAGCAACAGTTATGAGACATGGGCATTTTAATAAGCTGCTGTGTTGTTGGTTTTAAATACACTATATACAATGAAGATCTTTCATCTCTACAGTGAAAGCAGAACAAATCAATCCAAGCCCTAACTAGAAACACCACAGATTAAGACATCATAGTCTAGAAAAGACTGAGGGAAGAAAATCCATTTGGGTTTCTCATGTAGGTGCCATCATTAAGAAGAGTCCCAGTAATCCTGGGATTACAGGAGATATCAGCAGTACATTGCAAAATCAGGCAAGGTAAATGCAGGCAATTACTTCTTCTATTCTCATTAGAATAGTAGCATAAGTTTGGTTAAACTATCAGTGCAACCAGCAAAGACCTTTTATTTAGATTTACAGCAATTTTTTTTTAACAGAACAGATGGAGAGTTGAGAAATTTACATTTGAAGATAAGAATGGCTCTCTCTTTTATGTAAATACAGGAGAAACCTTTGCAATGGCTGAAAAATAAACGTAACAAGGGATGTGAGTTCAATTTTTGGTCATGCTTTGTTCCTTTGTTCATGTGTCCTACTAATACTAACACTGTACATAATGAATCTCATGGCAGAAGAATACCATTTTTAATGTATCTACATTAGAAGCTAACCAATGGATGTCTGATTATCTCTAAAAACATTTGGTTGTCTTTGAGATATGCAAAAAAAACCAGTTTTTTTCAATCTGGGAAAAACACAAATTATGGGTAAAGGCTAAAAACAATGAGTAGTTCACAAACCATTTAGAATTGCCTTTACTGTCAATGTCAGGTGAAGTAAATTTGTTTCTTTTAGTAAGTTTAAGGGTTTGGGTGGGCTGGTAATAAGGGAAATTTACATGTAAGGAAATTTTCCAGAGATTTTTCCAAAGATACCAGAAACCTGCTAGCATGCAGCCCATTCTGAAAAAGAACCAAGACTAACTGAATTAACACTTCTGTGACTGATATTGATTGAACCATATCTGCAACTTTCCTTAAATAGATCTGTGCATTTGTGTGCACACTGACATATCTCTGCTTTTTGTGTTTGTGACCATCTTCTCTGTAGCTGATCCACAGAGAATAGCTGCTTGCACCTGCATCCAGCTAATGGATTTAAGGGATTTTAAAAGTATTTAGGCACCTAAAGATCCTCACAGATGCCTAAATACCTTGAAAAATCTGGCCCTTAATCCTTTAGCTCAAGTGGGAGAAATCTGTGGATTGGAGCTAGAGTTCCTGGGTGAAATCCTGACCACGCTGAAGCCAATGGTAAAACTCCCATTGATTTTGGTATGCCAAGATTTCTCTCTCTGGATTTAATATCTGCTGATGATACAGCTTGGGAACCATGACATGAGCACAAAGGAATATATGTACAGTCATGTTTTGTGCACTCATATCTTGTTGTGCGTGCACAAAATTGGTGTGTATGTATACTACTAAAAGTGTTAATAATGTTGTTCCTTTACCAAGGATAGCAGATTTTGAGGCCTATCATTTCAACCAGTTTGTCTGGTATTGAAGTTAGGCTTACCGGCCTGTAATTGCCAGATTTGCCTCGAGCTTTTTTTAAAAAAATCGCTGTTACGTTAGCTATCCTCCAGTCATCTAGTACAGCGGTTGACTGGTACCTAGGACCACATGGCCTCCACAGATCAGTCTGTGCATCAGCCCAGGAAGGGTTTTCTCCCCCCTCCCCTTCCCCCAGCCCCAAACACACAATCTTCTTAACTACTGGCTAGACATAATGAGAGTTTCATCCAAAGTATTTAAACATCAGCAATGTGTTAAATGGTGACTTTAGGATCTTTTAACATAACAATAAAATGGATAATGACCAAGGGAAGAAAAATAGTGAAACTAACAAGACCTGCTAAATATTATGACCCCTCCCTTCCCCGATCCTTTGTTTATATGTTGTCTTGTTAGATTGTAAACTCTTTTGAGGATGGACATATTTGATGGTAAAACGCCTTGTGATGCGGTATACAAACCCTGCACTGGGCAACATAAGGTTTATGAGCTTAATATGGGCTTAGGTGGTCCTGTCCTGCCATATCTGTGAGAGATGTCAGCCCTGGAGGGAGGAGCTTAAAAGGCGGAACCAACACATTTGGTGGCTGACCACAGTGGAGAGCAGACCTCCAGTCCTCAGCTCCTGGAGGTGACTGAAGGCAGGAGCTCCTCCCTGAAGAAGGCTGCTGCCCAGTAGCCCCTCCCTGAAGAAGGGGGGGCCCAATGTTGACTCATCTTTAGAGGGGGATATTCCTCTATATTTGCCTGTGAACCAAACTGGTACCACACCTTCAGAAGGGCTCTCTGAAGGAGGAGAATCTTAACACAGTGGATGGATAATTCATTTGTACTAATTCCCCTTTTCTATTCATTGACAACCCTGGAAAGGGCAGACTGGCCAGGGCTCAATCAGAAGGCTCAGCCTCTTATGAGTGGAATGCCTGGCCTGGTGGAACACCAGACACTGCAGGGAAGAGGCCCAGAAGACTGCAGGGGTCTGGCCCAGGGCTAGGGTTTCTCTGGGGAAGGAACCTCCTGACACACCTACACAGGGTGCACTTGAAAAGCTTTTATTTTTTTACCAGTGCCAACAGTATCCCCTCTTTTAAGAATAGTAAATAT
Source organism: Emys orbicularis (assembly GCF_028017835.1). Lineage (NCBI taxonomy): Eukaryota > Metazoa > Chordata > Testudines > Emydidae > Emys > Emys orbicularis. Next base: position 104,193,734 of record NC_088684.1, read on the forward strand.
CCTTCAGACAATAGTTTATTTCAGAATGAAATAAACTTTTAATTGTGATCACTGTAGCATACATTTGGCACTAGATATATAATAACAATACTAATAATTAATAATTAATAATAAATAATGTCCTCCTAAACATTCATTTATTGTGTAGAATTTAAAATACAAATTGTCAAAGAAAAGGTGATAAATGTAATTGTTAAGGCTTAGTTCTCTACTGGCATGTGTAGGTCTACTCCTTGCAGAAGAAGACTTTTTTGCTCGCCATTTCTGCTTTACAGGTGAGCTACTCAGTGAACCAATGGCTACTGCATATGCCATACTTGGTCTTTCAGCAATTGCTCAGCTCTTACACAGCCTGTGCTTACTAAAACCTGTGTAAAAGGAAACTGTGTCATGTGGAGTGGAAGAAGAGGATGTGTGTCATAACCGAAAGAGGGATAATCCAAAACTGACTGTTATGCAGCCATTGGGACAGTCAGTAGTTAACATCAGCTCCAGACTAAGACAACACATTTGTTGTTGGCTTCCATATTCCTCCAGAGCTGCCAAGTCTGGAGCCTGACTCAAGTGATTTCATAAGTTACAGAAGTCACCAGTCTGATGAATTCACAGGGCACCATATAGCCATAGGTCATGGAACTCCTACAGCAACGTAACTTATGGCTTGAAGCAGACATCTGCCCTGTGATGTAGCGATTACCTCTGACGGTTGGTTTACCAACCTCTGCAAACAGTCTCATGTAAGAGATGTTGTGGGGCTTTTTTAACTTAATGTTTCCTTCTTCCAAGCCTTCCTTCCCAGAATTTTGGTAATACTTTCTCAGCACTAACTCCTAGAGTGCAAACCTGCCAAACATCAGTGCTACAAAAACACCAAAATACATAATATACAAGATCATATTCATTGCCAAACCTATATTAATGTACAGCTATTTTGCCGACAGACCTACATCTGTGGCAACTGTTCTGACGATTTAGGATTAGTGAATGGTAAAAGCTGCACCAAATCACTATGGGAGTGGTCTTCTCCCCCTGAGGAGCCACCCATAGATGGTAACCTTTCCTGCAGCCAAATATGCAAGTGTCCAACCCAAAGCCCAATGAAATAAATGTCTATTTATCAATTTTTATTGGGCTTAAGATAAGGACCCAGGTATGTCTCTCTCTCTCTTTTTTTTTTTTCCATTCAGGATGAGGAGTATTGTTTGGAACTTACTGCCGTGCATTCGGTGTTCCCTGCCCATGAGATTAGGCCCAAAGATTGGGTTTTAAATTACAAAAGATTTTATATCAGTTTGTTTCTTCCCATGCATGTTCTAATAAAAAAGTTAATTTGACTATATATGAAAAACAGAGCAGAAGTTGGCAAACATCATGAATAATGGATAACAAGTTGCAAATTAAATACCAAACAGATAAGCACCATCAAAGAGAGCCTGACTTTATCAAATTTTGTTATGCCTCTGGGGATAGACCAAATTTGCTCTGCCATATAAAACCATGCTATTAAGACGTCATTGTAAGATTTCCTTTTGAAAGAGATGACTTTAGTAAATGTGTTTTTCCTCTAGCGCAACTGTTCATACACAAAAGAAGCTTAAGAGCACAGAATGCATTTTACTAGCTAACCCTGACAAGCAAACCTCCCTACATAATAATTTAAAAAGTTTTAGAGTGGAACTGAAACAATTTCACTTACAGAGATGTATTTCATGTAATTGGGGGAAATTGACAACTTGCTTGTAAACTCCTGAGATCTGTGTTGAAGAAAATGTGTGTAGCTCTATTTTGGCTAACAACCAACATACAGCACACAAATTTTCTGTATGGAAATATGACTTATTCATGAACTATTTTATTATTTAGTTAATTTTACTCTAGTATGTAAATACAACTGGGCATATAATTATTCAAATATTCCCTCCATGCCTCACTCCACTTTTTTTGTTGTCCCTTCATTGTGTCTTGTATGAATTTTGATTGTACGACCTTAATATCCTGCACTGTTTTGTACTGTAAAGGACCTAGCACATTTTTGGGTACTGTAAAATAATAAATGGGGAGTTTGTACAAAAAGCCTGTTTTAGATAAGATGGGCTATATAAAACTATTTACTGTGATTTGCATCAAGGCAAAGAGATGTTTATTGTAACTGGAAACAAAAGTAGTTAGTGTTCTTGGCACCAAGCAAACTATAATCTTACTTCATAAGCTGAGTGTAATAATGCTTCTGTCTGTGCACATAGGACCAGATCCAAAATCCATTGACTGCAGTGGCATTTGCATCAGCCCCATGGTCAAGAACATCAAGACAAACTACTCCTGTTGGAAAAATATCAACAGCACAGGATGCAGTTTCAAAACGCATAACAGGAATACACCAGGACCTCATCATTTATTAATGGCAGGGCCTCCTCTAACTCCATTCATGACCTAGGTGAAGCTGGTGGTGTCGCTGCTCCAGTTGTTTCCAAATACAACTCAGAACCCATTTCACAGGGAGAAATAGCAGAGGTGCTGGGACAATTTGTATAGTGGGGATGCTGAGAGTCATTGAACCAAACTGTAAACTTTGTATATGATGGAACCCACTTCAAGCCAGGGGTGCAGCAGCATCCCCAGGACCAATAGTTCCAGCAACTATGAGCAATAGTGCTTCAGAGAAGGTGTCAGTAGACTGAGCAGGAGACTGAGGCCTGGTCTACACTACGAGTTTAGGTCGACTTTAGCAGCGTTAAATCTAATTAAGCCTGGACACGTTCACACGACGAAGCCCTTTCTTTCGACTTAAAGGGCCCTTTAAACCAGTTTCTTTACTCCACCTCCGACGAGGGGATTAGCGATAAAATCGGCCTTAGCGGGTCGGAATTGGGGTAGTGTGGACGGAATTCGACGTTATTGGCCTCCGGGAGCTATCCCACAGTGCTTCATTGTGACCGCTCTGGACAGCACTCTCAACTCAGATGCACTGACCAGGTAGACAGGAAAAGCCCCGCAAACGTTTGAATTTCATTTCCTGTTTGCTCAGCGTGGAGAGCACAGGTGACCACGCAGAGCTCATCAGCACAGGTAACCATGATGGAGTCCCAGGATCGCAAAAGAGCTTCATCATGGACCGAACGGGAGGTACGGGATCTGCTCGCCATATGGGGAGATGAATCAGTGCTAGCTGAACTCCGTAGCAGTAAACAAAATGGCAAAATATTAGAAAAGGTCTCCAAGGCCATGAAGGACAGAGGCCATAACAGGGACGCACAGCAGTGCCGCATGAAAATTAAGGAGCTACGGCAAGCCTACCACAAAGCCAGAGAAGCAAACGGAAGGTCCGGGGCAGAGCCGCAAACATGCCACTTCTACGCGGAGCTGCATGCCATTCTAGGGGGTGCAGCCACCACTACCCCAACCGTGTGCTATGACTCCCTCACTGGAGAAACACACAGGGAAGCGGGTTCGGGGTACGAGGAAGATGAGGATGGAGATAATGTAGATAGCTCACAGCAGCAAGGAAGCGGAGAAACCGGTTTCCCCAACAGCCAGGTTATGTTTATCACCCTGGACCTGGAACCAGTAACCCCCGAACTCACCCAAGGCGTGCTCCCATCCCCTGAGGGCACACAGGGGACCTCTGGTGAGTGTACCTTTGTAAATATTACACATGGTTTAAAAGCAAGCGTGTTTAATGATTAATGATTAATTTGCCCTGGCAATCGCGGCCAGTACAGCTACTGGAAAAGTCTGTTAACGTGTATGGGGATGGAGCGGAAATCCTCCAGGGACATCTCCAGAAAGCTCTCCTTCATGTACTCCCAAAGCCTTTGCAAAAGGTTTCTGGGGAGGGCTGCCTTATCCCGTCCGCCATGGTAGGACACTTTACCATGCCAGGCCAGTAGCACGTACTCTGGAATCATTGCATAACAAAGCATGGCAGCGTATGGTCCCGGTGTTTGCTGGCATGCAGACAACATCCATTCCTTATCGCTCTTTGTTATCCTCAGGAGAGTGACATCATTCACGGTCACCTGGTTGAAATGGGGCGATTTTATTAAGGGGACATTCAGAGGTGCCCCTTTCCTGCTCTGCTGAACAGAAATGTTCCCCGCTGTTAGCCACGCGGTGGGGGGGAGGGGTGAAGTGATCATCCCCGATAATTGGGTGTGGGGGGGGAGGGGAGTTAGTTGGGTTTGTGCTGCATGTTAACCCGGAAACCGCAGCCCCTGCTTTTACATTGCAAACCCATTTTAAATGGCCAACCCAAGGGGTGCTTGGTATGGGAAATGAGGGCGCTACTGTTTGAAACCATTCCCACATGTTAAGAAGGTTAAAAAAGCCAAAAGACTATGGCTTACCATGGCTGCCTGCAAGCCGAAATCTGTTGCCTGGCACTGCGTGAGTGATCTCTCACACCAAACTGGCAGGCCCTCAATATAAGAGGAAAAATGCGACCTTGTAACGAAAGCACATGTGCAGCTGTGTAATGTGAACAGCAAAATTTAACGTGAAAGAGTGTACCCATTGTTCTCTAAAATGTGTCTTTTTTAACCACCTCTTCCTTCTCCTCCACCAGCTGCAAATGTTTCTCCTTCACAGAGGCTAGTGAAGATTAGAAGGAGAAAACGGCAGACTCGGGATGATATGTTCACGGAGCTCCAGATGTCCTCCCACTCTGACAGAGCACAGCAGAATGCGTGGAGGCAGTCAATGTCAGACTACAGAAAAGCACAGTATGAACGAGAGGAGAGGTGGCGGGCTGAATCACGGGATGAACAGAGCAAGTGGCGGGCTGAAGATGATAGGTGGCATCAGCTTGCAGACAGAAGGCAAGAGTCAATGCTCCTGCTGCTGGAGCATCAAATTGATATGCTCCAGTGTATGGTTGAGCTGCAGGAAAGGCAGCAGGAGCAGAGACCACCGCTACAGCCCCTGTGTAACCAACAGCCCTCCTCCCCAAGTTCCATATCCTCCTCACCCAGACGCCCAAGAACACAGTGGGGGGGCCTCCGGCCACCCAGTCACTCCACCCCAGATGACTGCCCGAGCATCAGAAGGCTGGCCTTCAATAAGAGTTAAAGTTTTAAACTGCAGTGTGTCCTTTTCCTTCCCTCCTCCCCCACCCATCCCGGGCTACCTTGGCAATTATCCCCCTAGTTGTGTGATGAATGAATAAAGAATGCATGAATGTGAAGTAACAATGACTTTATTGCCTCTGCAAGTGGTGCTCGAAGGGGGGAGGGGAGGGTGGGGTGGTTGGTTTACAGGGAACTAGAGTGAACCAGGTGCGGGGGGGGGCGGAGGGTTCATCAAGGAGAAACAAACAGAAGTTTCACACCGTAGCCTGGCCAGTCACAAAACTCGTTTTCAAAGCTTCTCTGATGTGCACCGCGCCCTGCTGTGCTCTTCTAACCGCCCTGGTGTCTGGCTGCGCATAATCAGCGGCCAGGCGATTTGCCTCAACCTCCCACCCCGACATAAATGTCTCCCCCTTACTCTCACAGATATTGTGGAGCGCACAGCAAGCAGCAATAACAATGGGGATATTCTTTTCGCTGAGGTCTGAGCGAGTCAGTAAGCTGCGCCAGCGCGCTTTTAAACGTCCAAATGCACATTCCACCACCATTCGGCACTTGCTCAGCCTGTAGTTGAACAGGTCCTGACTACTGTCCAGGCTTCCTGTGTACGGCTTCATGAGCCATGGCATTAAGGGGTAGGCTGGGTCCCCAAGGATCACGATAGGCATTTCAACATCCCCAACGGTTATTTTCTGGTCCGGGAAGAAAGTCCCTTCCTCCAGCTTTCGAAACAGACCAGAGTGCCTGAAGACGCGAGCATCATGTACCTTTCCCGGCCATCCCACGTTGATGTTGGTGAAACGTCCCTTGTGATCCACCAGGGCTTGCAGCAGCATTGAAAAGTACCCCTTGTGGTTTATGTACTCGGTGGCTTGGTGCTCCGGTGACAAGATAGGGATATGGGTTCCGTCTATTGCCCCACCACAGTTTGGGAATCCCATCGCAGCAAAGCCATCCACTATGGCCTGCACGTTTCCCAGAGTCACTACCCTTGATATCACCAGGTCTTTCATTGCCCTGGCAACTTGGATCACAGCAGCCCCCACAGTAGATTTGCCCACTCCAAATTGATTCCCGACTGACCGGTAGCTGTCTGGCGTTGTAAGCTTCCACAGGGCTATCGCCACTCACTTCTCAACTGTGAGGGCTGCTCTCATCCTGGTATTCTGGCGCTTCAGGGCAGGGGAAAGCAAGTCACAAAGTTCCATGAAAGTGCCCTTACGCATGCGAAAGTTTCGCAGCCACTGGGAATCGTCCCTCACCTGCAGCACGATGCGGTCCCACCAGTCTGTGCTTGTTTCCCGTGCCCAGAATCAGCGTTCCACGGCATGAACCTGCCCCAGTAACACCATTATTTGCACATTGCTGGGGCCTGTGCCTTGTGAGAGGTCTATGTCCATGTCAATTTCCTTATCACTCTCGTCGCCGCGCTGCAATCGCCTCCTCCTCGGCTGGTCCTGGTTTTGCTTTGGCATGCCCTGGCTCTACATATACTCCAGGACAATGTACGTGGTGTTCATAGTGCTCATAATTGCCGCGGTGATCTGAGCGGGCTCCATGATCCCAGTGCTATGACGTCTGGTCTGAAAAAAGGCGCGAAACTAGTATCTGACGGAGGGAGGGAGGGAGGGAGGGGCGAGTGACGACATGGCATACAGGTACAGGGAATTAAAATCAACAAAGGTGGCTGTGCATCAGGGAGAAACACAAACAATTGTCACACAGAATGCCCCCCTCCCCAAAGATTGAACTCAAAACCCTGGGTTTAGCAGGCCGTTGATTTCACGGAGGGAGGGGGAAGCAAATGAATACAGAACAAATCTATTTTTTACATCTTAAGCTGGCAGACGACGGTGCAGCATGACTGATAGCCCTCGGCATCTTCTGGGTGCTTGGCAGAAAATAGCATACTACGACTGATAGCCATCATCATCAAGACAGTTCGATAGGACTGAGCATGTCTGCCCAGGTGCCCATGATTGACAGCCACTGCAGTACGATGACGACGGATACCAGTCGTAATATACCATCTTTTACCAAAAGTCAAGGGGCTGCTGCTGTGTGCAATGCAGCCCCACGTCTGCCAGCACCCAGATCGCCGATGAAGGCTACCAGTCATACTGCACCGTCTACTGCCAAAAGGCAATTAGCTGCTGCTGTGTAGCAATGCAGTACCACGTCTGCCGGCACCCAGAGGACATATGGTGATGGTGAGCTGAGCTGAGCTGAGCGGGCTCCATGCTTGGCGTGGTATGTTGTCTGCACAGGTAACCCAGGTAAAAAGGCACGAATCGATTGTCTGCCATTGCTCTGATGGAGGGGGAGGTGCCTGACGACATGTACCCAGAACCCCCCGCGACACTGTTTTGCATCATTCAGGCATTGGGATCTCAACCCAGAATTCCAATGGGCGGCAGAGACTGCGGGAACTGTGGGATAGCTACCCACAGTGCAACGCTCCGGAAGGCGACGCTAGCCTCGGTACTGTGGACGCGGTCCGCCGACTTAATGCACTTAGAGCATTTTATGTGGGGACACACACAAGCGGCTGTATACAACCGATTTCTATAAAACCGGCTTCTATAAATTCGACCTAATTTCGTAGTGTAGGCATACCCTGAGGCTCATCCACCTCTGTATTTTCCTCTTTCCAGTCTTTGTTCCTGCTTCTCTCAATTCTTCTTACTTTTTGTCTTTTCTTTCAGTCTTTCCTTTATTTTCCTTTCCCTCTTTTTTCCCCAGAATTTGTCTCCCCCTGTCTTCTCATATCTTTTTCTTCTCTGCATATTGAAGTACTCTGTATGCTGTGCTGTGTCCTGTACAGGGAAACTGACTAGAGCATTAACTACTCCTCTGTATGTATCCCTTCACCAAGGCTGGTTTTAGGCATAAGCAGCTACCTAATGCACCACAACAGGTAGCAGGTAAGAGTGCTTGCAGCAAAGAGAAATCTTCTATGTGTATAGGTTGGGTCCATGCTTTGGGTACGACCTAACTAAAATTAGTCAGTTTCTTTCTGTAGGACCCTCTTTACTAAAAGCTGACTTTAAAGAGACATTAACTAGTAAATCCTACTCAGTTTCCCTTTGCAGCCAGCTCCAGGCTCAATTCAGTCCTCACATGGGGATAAGTCCCAATGAAGTCACGTGTTGTACCCTTGTAAGGGCAGAATTGGCGGGACATAGTGTTCTAAATTGCTTTTTGTAGCTGTTCTAATTATAGATATTTTTATATAGAAAATTGCCTGTTGGAATATACTACCCAGAATCCCTAACAGTGAATTGGGTGTGTCTGTGAATGGAGAATGAAAAATAGAGCATGGTGGTTTCCTACCAGCACATTTCAAGGTCTATTTGTTTTACAAAAATATATAAACATAAAATCCCACATGTGTACTATATACCTCTAACTTTGTATTCTGGGTTTGATTTTCCTATTGTGCTTTTGTATATATTCAGCAGTAAAATCAACCTCTGTCTTATGACATTTCCTTAGGCCTTGTCCTGTTCTGCTCCAACATACATTTAAATTATACTTTTAAAACTGTAAATTATATTACATATATAAAACATATATTTTTCTGCACATTACACTGAAGTCTATTAGTATTAAAATGGCCACCGTTCACTCTGTTTTCCTGTATTTGTTTTACGTGCTAGACAAAAAAATATATAAAAACATATAACAGCCATGTCAAGGGTGACTGAAAAAAAACATGAGGAAATAAAAATACACGGTTAACTTTGAACCTCCCACATTGCAACTGAGAACATTTCCATCAAGCCACAGGTGTACACCATATGCATAGGTGAAAATGTGATTATGAGAGGTCTGATGACAGTTCTGGCTCCACAAAGCATTCATCTCAATATAAACATCTGTTATGTATTCAAGGCAAAACTATGTGGAATATAGTGCTGTAATTGAAGTTTTAAATGCACAAATATCAGGAAATTCCAATTTATGGTCCCAACAGGAACTCAAATTGATCACATTATAAAAAGATACTGTGTTCTATTAGTGGATATGATAAGTTTTATATGTTAAAATACTGCAATGGAGATATTCGAGCTGAACAGAGCACACGGATTACTAACCTGCCATGACACGCTTATTTCTCAATTATGGGATTGCCTGCATTCTTACTGGCAAAGGTGTTCTGATTAGTATATTTATTTGCCAATATCCATACTTCAAATTCCTATGCTTTGATTGGCTATTCCTTATCCACAAACCAACAACAAATAAGGTCTCTCTCCAACTTCGGTCCCTGTTCCTCAAACTGTTGTTCCACCCAACCTCCATTGAATTAAAAGAGAAATAAATCAGCATCTGTGTATTTAGAACTAAGTCTTCTTCAAATGGAGAGAAGGTCCTGGGGAAGATGTTAAGATGTCCTTGACTGACGATAAAGTGGTGGTGTATGACAAATCTTTAAGGTATTTGCCTCTTCTGACTAGCATTACTAATCATAGGTAGAGTTTTATCTCTGACTCTGACACCCATTTTCATGACTGAGCAACTGAAGATTTAGATGCAATTTATTGCAAATTGTAATGCAGTATACAAACGTTTTTTGTTTTTACAATTTTGAGGTGCTACTACCTAGTGGTTATGGCTCTATCTTCTATTTCACTGTGGTATATGAGTGCCTTCCATGTAAAATCAAAACCAATAGCAAGTCTTGTTCATACAAAACTTAGATGCAAAGTTAGAAAAGTGTGTGTGGACGGGGTGTTGAGAGAGAAGGATTTGTAATTGGCTGTAGCATGGAAAAAGTCTCATTAATGGGCAAAGAGAAGAGATGTGTCTGCATGAAGACAAATTTTCCTTTGTGGCTAGGACTACACTTCCTCTGGTTTCAAGTCATGATAAATGCTTTTAAACATTAAGAACTTTGTGTGACTGGTGAGCAATAACAGAGACTATGTTACCAGTTGTTATTATTATACTGTAAGGTGGACCTTACAGTGCTGCTGATACTTAAGGTTGCCAAACACTTTCCTTTATAAGACCCTATAGTCAGTTGCTTATAACTTTGCCAAATTCAACCATCCAGGGTAAAATTTCCCATGCCATATATCTGCCTTAGTCTGAATGTTATTTTTAATTTTTGCAAAAACAACTCAGCCATTTCTGAGAGTGAGGTACAAGGAAATGTTGTTCCCTACTAGATCATACAAGTCTCTTCAACATCCCTTTCTTCAGGGCTTGCTTTATTTCCACAAACACAAACTCAAAAGCAGAACAAATCAAATTAAATTACTGGGTATTATTCATCGTGGGCCTCCTGCTTCAACCAGCTGGGAGGAGAGAGGATATATCCTTCCTCTAGGATGGGCTCCAGCATCCCCTTTCCCCTTCTAAATTTTCCCAGATTAGCCATGTGACAGGAAGGAACCCAGTAACCTTTTACATACAGAGCGAAAGCCTTTACACTTTGCCACAGTCACTTACGCGTCAATCCTGCAAACATTTACCCATATGTATAAGCCCATTCAATGCTGACTTGAAAGTTAAGCATGTGCAGGATCAGGGCTTTATTCACCAAAGTGTGCAAACAGAAGTTCCCCAGACTTTCCAAACACAAGTCTGAGAAAACACTGATTAAAGGCAAGCTTTTTCCCCAAGAAGTTATAAGCACTCGATGATCAGTTCTTATAACCAAAGTGCCTCGGACTAAAATTTTACTGTCATTGCCTCAGTACTATAATTTCAGAGAGTTAGTAATGAGAGGAAATCAGTAAGACATCAACACCTTAAAGCCATTATAAGTTGCAAGAATTTCAGTGACGGAACCATGTATATACATATGTCTTCATATGTCTGTAGAGCATAAGCCATAAGTAAGGTCTAATTAATCCTCATCAGGGTCTTTGTGGACTATTGTAATATTAATATTTATTAATAATAATAACAACAGGGGCCTGCAGTGAACCAGTGTCTTTTCTCCAGAGAAGATACTGTATCAAATGGTTTTAAGCTCTTTTGCCAAAAGTCTTAAAGGCGATTGCTTTCCTTTCTCTTTAATTTATTGTTAGTAGGGAGATAACGTTAATATCAGGTTTCAGAGTAGCAGCCGTGTTAGTCTGTATCCGCAAAAAGAACAGGAGTACTTGTGGCACCTAATATCAGGTTTACCAGTGAATGTGAAAAAACAAATCCCAAACTATTTAGAACATCAACTGATAAAGGAATATCACCAACTAGGACAAAACTACAGGCCGGATCCTCTGTTTGAGTAAAGTGTAACTCCCTTGAAGACAATGAAGCAATGGTGATTTACGCCATCTGAAGATCCAGCCCTATATTTTTATTTCAACATAACACTATACAAACATTTTAGGACAAATATACTTCATAAAGGCACACACTAAACTATGTCAAATTTGCTTTTTCCTTTCATGAAGAATTTGTAGTGATGTATTTTTAATCAAATCATTAATAGAAAAAAAACTCTAATTTTTAACCCTTTCAATCTTACACGCAAACAAACTAAGTCACCTCTGACCCTAGTTCAACCACAATGAAATCACTATAAATTAGAGAAAATTTGACTTGCTGAGTATAATGAAATGTATCTTTATTTCCAAAAACATGTCTGGTTACAAATATAAATCCTTCCCTCTCCCCCTGCCCCCCCTTTTTCCTTTCTCTTTCACTTCTTTTATATAGAGTGAAAAGAATCCCTTAACCAAACAAGTGTAAATACGTTTACACTTTTTTAAAAGTGTGTTTTCTAGTTTCTTTAACAAAGCCATATCTGTCTGCTTGAATGATTCCTTACTGAATATGAATGAGAAGCCCTTTAATGAGGTACGGTAATTAAGCTCTAGCAGCCCCCCTCCACTACCCCCCACCCGTCAGCAGTTTCCCAGGCAAACAGCCATTGAATCAGATGATTGACAAACCAGACACTGGACTTGTACTGTAGCTGATGAAGAACAATGGGCAGTGAGGCCGGGGCATCTGATGTACACATACATTTCAAACTGATCAAAGAGTCAGGATCCTGCAAGTTCTGAAATGTAAGCCTTGTTATAGTCACCCATGAGCAGCACGTTACCCACCAGATTCCTCTTCCTTCTCCTGCTTGCCCTCAGAAGACCTTTCTTCATGTTTGTCTCAACATGTCTGATTTAGGCAAGTGCACGTTGAATGTACATATCTCCTGCTCTTCATTCAGTGATTGGCTGCACAGGAGCTTGTTCACTTCTTAGGCACTCATGTGTTGCAGTGCTTGGCTCATAAATCTTTTTAATTGTTAAAAGTCTTTAACTATAGAATGGGATTCATTATCCATTGTGTTTGCCAAAATGCTATTTAATAAGTTGCTTGTTTTATTAACCCTGACAGAAAAGAAAACAGGGTTCTTTATCTCCAGCTGTTGGAGACAGATACAGGATTTGTCTGAGTAGTTTCCCTTAACACATTGCAAAATAAGTGTGTCTGACAGGTTCGGGGTGACTGGCCTACAGTTTGAATTGCACGCCTTCCCCTTCTGCTCCATCTCCCTGCTGAGCAGTACCTATCTCAGCAGCCTGAACATGTCTCTGAAACCATGTGTGGAGGATCATAAAAACACAGGCTTCAACTTCAGCCACATTGGAACTCCTACACTATGATCATTCAGCACAGGAGATTAGCATGTTACATCTTTGTTTTAATTGATTGTGGCCATATGGACTGGCATTACAAGAGACCCCTTTGATTTTCAGGATAAGATATTCATTTTCTTTCTTTATACGAATCAGTTCAATAATGCCTGGGTATGTATCACACTCTCCCAGTGCAACAATCCTCTCACTGGTATAGAAATATAGGTAATGATTGTTTGGCTGGGGGCCTTATAGAACAAAAATGGGAGACTATATGAAAGGAATGTTGTCTATTTTAGTTTTGAAAACATGTACATAGGGAAAATGTACTTTATTGGAAGGGGAGGAAAGAAAATTAAGGAACTTAATTCATGTCTGCTAATTAATGCCAAAAAGTGAGTGTGGCTATATATGTATATATCTCTAAAATTTATCTAAATAAACATGACTTCATGATGTCAAAGTTGGCTATCCCTTTTTATTAAAATTCACCACTCCCTCTTTGACTTTTTTTTGTGTGTGTGAAAAGCAGAGATAAATCCCAGTAGAACAATTAAAACACTAGCTAAATATTACTTTGTTGGGCTTAACGATAGATTACAATGTGTGCATAATGACCCAGTTCTAGTAATATCATCTGATTTAGTAAGGAAATCAGAGTCTGCCATATGTTCGCCAATAAGGCCTCAGAAATTCTTCTTCTTGTTCTTGATGTCTCAGCCAACTGCTAGCAAGGAGGCGGTTTTGTCCTGAAATTGTATTGTTTTTGAACACCAAGCACATTAAAGTCATAAGCATGTGGCTTATTTTATCACACAACCCTAGGAGTGAGCAGGGGGTGAATTAACAACCTGCCACCTGCCTATTACAAGTACCTTTATCTTTATGTATGTATGTATTCATGTTGCAAGTTGCAGACCAGTCTGAAAGCTGGCTTCTCGTTATCATCACAGGAAAACTATATACTGTAGGTTTTAGAACACTGTAAATAATTACTCATGATAAAAACTATTTTGATATAGTCCTTAATATGTTACTGCACAATTGGTATGATTATTTAATGCTTACTACCGGGAAAAAAAGATCAGAGGAAGGCTGTGCTGTGCTTGACTCATTCATCTACACGCTTGTTGTATATTCACATGAGTTACATTGTATTTAGGGGCCAGTATATCTTTATTGACAAAAGGCTAAATCCTGAGGCTGGATGAACACCTTCTGTGCACCTGCAATTCCCATGGACTACAATGGAAGGTTCAGATGCTCATCACCTATCAGGATTTGACTGTTGGATTATTTTTATATAAATTCCTGGTCTGTCTCTTGTCTGTCTTGTATTATGTTTCTCGGCATCCATGTACTATACATTTAATAGCATTTCCTTTTCTTTCGCAGACCGATGGAATTCTGAACTACGGCTTATTTAAGGACTCCATCCTGCAATATGCTGAGTGCCGTTAGCACCCATTTTAGTCCAGGGGAATAGAGGGAGTTTAGCATCTCTCAGGATTTGGCCAACATTCCCATTCCTTTTTATTAATGTTTGGGGGTTTCTTTTGTCTATTTAAATAGCTTATAATATCACATAACTCTTCCAATAGCTCTTGCCATTGCATAGTTCTTAGATTCTCAGAGCCAAAATCCCTGTTGGCATAAGCTTGTGTAACTCTATTGACATCAATGCAGTTGAAATAGCTTACTCGAACAATGAATTTGACCAATAGCGTAGGCTATATACAGTCTATTCTATCCTGGTTCCATTGACTAAATGGCCATTTATTTTAGTGGGAGTAGAATTGTGTAATAAAATCCTAATACTAATAATACCAAGCCTATAGCTATAGATATATACTTGTCTGTTGATGTTGATATGATTCAAGTCTGGAATGAGGGTAACTAGCACCTCTACCACTTAAAATGTTTATAGATTTTAAGGCTAGGAAGGATCATTAGATCATCTAGTCCAGGGATCGGCAACCTTTGGCACGCGGCTCGCCAGGGTAAGCCCCCTGGCAGGCCGGGCCGGTTTGTTTACCTGCAGCATCTGCAGGTTCAGCCGATCACGGCTCCCACTGGCCGCGGTTCGCGGCTCCAGGCCAATGGGGGCTGCGGGGAGCGGCGCGGGCCGAGGGATGTGCTGACCATTGCTTCCCTCCGCCCCCATTGGCCTGGGACGGCGAACCACTGCCAGTGGGAGCCGCGATCAGCCGAACCTGTGGACGCAGCAGGTAAACAAACCAGCCCGGCCCACCAGGGGGCTTACCCTGGCAAGCCACGTGCCAAAGGTTGCTGATCCCTGATTTAGTCTGACCTCCTGTATAACATAAGCCATAGAATTCCATCCAGTTGCTCCTGTATTGAGCCCAATAACTAGTGTTTGACTGCATTGTCTTGAAGTGAAAACTTCAAAAAATGGAAAATCCACCATTTCCAGGTTGATGGAAATGGTGGATGTCAAAAATAGGACATGTCAAAAATAGGACATCTGTACAGGAGTGTCTCCTGGCAGGACACACAGCACTGTCTAATCTTTATACTTCCTTGGATACCTTAGGAGACAGGGATTTCTTGTTTACACTTCTGACAGCACATCTCACTCAGAATCCAGCATAAAAAAAATACCTTCCAGAAAAAGGTTAGACTCAACTTGTAAAGAAATGTACTTTGGGGGCTATTAATGGCTTCTTCCTCCCCCCACCCCCCGCCTTTTTCATAAGCATCTTAAAGACGGAAAGCATTTTTAGAGATTGTCTTGCCCCATCCTCAAAGGTAAGGCACCTAACTTCCCTTTCAAAGGGATTAATTTGAATCTCTGGGCCTCTGTCCCTGTTTACAACCAAGTAAGGAGGAAAAAATAACTGTTTCAAGTGCTGGAGCTAAGAAACCTGAATCATAAGTTCAATATTCTTCTTCCAAACTTGATATTTGTTCCAACTACAGAAATATGTGCTGGGTTACAAAGCAATGCAACAGCATTTATCCTAACATGTCAGTGAACTATCAGCATGCACTGAAACCATCAAACCAAAAATCCAAAGCCATCAGTGAAGAAATGGTTGATCTGCTGACTCCTATAGTTCTTTTTTGGCATCGTGGCCATTCTTAACCATCTTTAACTACAATGTTGAAAGCAATGGATAGATCTGAATAGGACATAGCAGATGCTGCTGCTGGACTATCTATGTACTACATTCCAATATGGAGCCTCTGGAATGCAGCAGTGTAACAGTGGATGGACTAAACAAGTTTGACTGTACCCTGCTGAGCATAGCAAAGATTGGAGAATTTTACGTACATATTTTATAAACAGCAACCTTGTCAAGATGTGGCACAAGTGCTTTTTATTAATACTACAAGCCTCTTAACTTTATCAAATAATATGTTTTAGTTTAATAAATATAGGTTGATTGATGAGTAATTTGTATGTGGACCTTTTTGAGTTAAAGAGGGAAAAACTACACCGGATTCTGCTGTTAATTAACTCCTGAACTTTTTTTTAAAGCTTTATACTGCTTTTAATGCAACAGAGCCTACAAAGAAAAACAATGCTGTATTAACAGAATAGCTGTGCGGTTTTAAATAAATAGATTGTTTTACATTTGGTGGTTGAGAAAAAAGGAAAAGTTAAAAACAGCTCTAAATTTCCCAGTTCCTTGATTGGCTGGATTTCTCTTTTGCTTCCAGATCATCATTCTCTGACTGCGCCACCACACACACCAATCACTACAACCTAAACACGTGCGTGCACACACACTCTCTCTCTCTCTCTCTCTCTCATTTTAGAGACCGCATCATGAAAACACCAGAATCCCTTCTGTCATGACCCATCCCACCCTCTTTTCTGGTAGAGGGTCACTACTTCAATCTTAAAGCCAAAATCAAATAACATTTAATTAAGACAAAATCACTTTATTATAGAATTATTATTGTATCCCAGAGGCCCCAGTCAGGTACCAAGACTCCATTGTGCTAGGCACGGCACACACATTTAACCAAAAGATAATCCTCGCCCCAAAGAGCTTACTTACAGTCTAAGTATGTGAAGTGACACAATAGGGGGAGAAAAGCAAACAGATTGGAGGGGCTGGGAGAAGGCGCACAAGGTAACAGGGAGATTATGATTGGAGTAATAAACATCTGTCACAACATACCAGCTGCCTAGTCTCTGTCAAGTGGTTTGTAGGCATCATGACAGATGTGAGTTTTAAGGAGGTGTTTGAAGGAGGCCAATGTAGAGGCTCTGTGTCGTTTTTGTGGGAGCACTTTCTATGTGTTAGAGATGCTTGGTGTCCTTACAAGGAATTATTTTTAAAAAACAAGTACATTTTTTAAAATTTCAGTATAGTCAAATCTACCACTTGGGTTATTCCAAACAGAGATTGAACATCTCTCCTTGTTATCTCTGCTTTAAGTACTGAAGAGGTCCAGACAATGAGCCAAATTCTGCTCTCATTTACACTAGCATAAATCCAGAGTATCTGATTAACTTTTTTGCATTTTAACTTCACTGAAGTCAGTGGCATTGCACTAATGTAAGTGGGAGCACAGAGGGCTAGATTCATTCCTGGTGTAACTTGTATTTTTTAGCAGTGCTATTCTTTTCACACACACTGAACATTAGTATGTTCCACACATATATGTGGCAATAGTGTCTAGAAATTTACATGCCACAATAAGATGACTTCCTCTACCATTGTACCACAGTTTAATGTAGTAAAATAATATAAACTAGATCTTATTGACACAAAACCTAGACCTGACACTTTAGCTCTAAAAGTGAAATAATTTTGTGTACACTATTTAAACTGGTGAGAAGCATTCTCCTTTGCCCTTACTCTCCTCACCCTTTTAGCTCTTTCAACAGTGGCCAGTTAAGTATTCTCAGTCACCAGCTCAGCCATCTTGGACAACTCATTTGTGTCCTTATTAAGGCCCCAAATCAGGAAATAACATGCTTACATTCATCCCTAGTCAGGAAACACTGAAGCTCTGGGATTTATGCATGTACTTAATTTTTTTCCGGAATTGGTATGCTTTATTGAATCAAGGCCTAAATGTTAAATCCCACCTCACCTCATTGTTAAGCCATGCACATAACAGCCACTTGCAGACACACTGGCCACTGGGAAATTCCTAGTACCCAACCAAACGGCTGTCTGGGATAGTGCCTGAGAGTATTGTCCCTAGTAGGGTTGCCCAAATTATTCTCACTTATGGGTCTTCTGTGTGGAAATGGATTATTATTTTGCTTCAGGAAGACTTTGGTCCCTTGTGCTTTGCTTCAATTGCTCCCTTGTGCTTTGCTTCAATTGCTTTCTTGAGGTGGATCCTTAAAGAAATAGCAATCAGAAAGTTGCTAATTGCTTTTTTTATTTTATAGTGGCAGCTTTGATTTTATTTTCCTCTGGCAATAAAGTATTATTAAAAGTTGTTGGATCTATTTTTTTTTTCACTTCTAAAAATTTCAGCAAATGCTCAGTTAGTGTTAGTTTCCCTTCATGGAGGCATGTGCCATAATAAAATAAATAAGTCAAACAAATGCCCCGAAAATGCATTTGTATTTTGTACCTTTTTACAACTGAGCTGCAAGTTTTCTATCATTTTGGCAGAGCTGGCAAGAGGCCAATTCAGACAGCAGTTTTAGACATTTCTTTAACTCAATCCAAAATGTAAATTCCTCTTAAGGAAAAAAAAAAATTAAACTTTAAACCTTGGAAGGAGTAACCAGATGACCAGTTTGCAAATCCACCACATGTAGAGAGCACTTTCAGTACAAGGCTCTCTTCACAGCCAAACCATTTGTTTGTTATATCAAGCTGTGTGTTATAAAACCTTATAGCAGAGGTGTACACTTTATATATCTATTTATTTTGATTACACAGAGCTTTGCAATATTGATTATGAAAAGTGCTGTATAAAACAAGTTGCTGATATATGTGGCAGAGAATTTGGCAGGGTAACTGTTTTACCTAGAAAATGGGCCTAACTTTCTTAAAACTAAGTCAGAAGTTAATAAATCTTATCTCCATCTGCCCTGAGTTTCTTTGCTTATTGTAATAACTCTGATGTTTTACTAATTCTGTTTCCAGCTCTATAAGGGCTGCTGCCTCTCTCTCTCTCTTTTTTACTTCTAAGTCAGTAAACTATGATGTATGTGTCTCTCCCTGAATAACGTTATTATATGATGCTGCTGGAGCACTGAATAGCTTGGCTGTGGACTGCTGAACCCTTTGAATGTAATTGTTTTAACACCATGAAATGAAGTAATGCATAAAATTGATAATAAACGGATATCTCTCTGCCTCTGCATGCAAATGAGCACTTAGCACCAGGGCACAGATGCCACCATTGTTTCCCCCCTGAAAATGACAAAGTAAGTGAAAATATCTACCAAGGGCTTAGAAAGTACGGTAGCTGCATTTTCATTATTTTTTAGATTTTCACAGAGTTGGGAAACCAAACTGTCTTGCCAACATTTAGAAAGGGGGCTGGATAATGCCTGCCTGTAATACACTGGAACATACAGGGACCTGACTTTTTTGGGGTTTCTTTTTCTTTTCTTTTTCCGCTTCTACCTCTCTCTCTTTTTAAGATAAAGAATATAGTTATTAATGATGCTCTTTCAATTTCATGTTTTCAGTTTTACCATCCTCATTTTCGTTTTGGAAACAAAGACTGTATTTTATCTCGGTGTCTTGCCTCCTTCTCCACCTCCTCCTCCTCCTCAAAATGTACATCTAGAATCAATGTTTAATACCCATTAATCTGAAGTGAATATAACTATTAATACCTTGCATCTGGCTGTAGCGTTGGGTTTTACTTTTACTTGTTTTCTGGTTTTTACTTTTAGTTAACAAATATATCAAGGATATAAAACCATTACTTTATGTTTTAGAAGTCTTAAGCAGGTTTTACTGTATTCTGCCTATGCCCAAACGAGAGAGGGTTTTTAAGTGTTATGGAAATTGATATATTATTTTGTGAGTTAATCCTTCCCCTTCCAGGGATTATCTGAATTCCCAATCATTTCATACAGACATCCTGTTGGGAGAAGGAAAATCTAAATAGACAAAAATGATTACATTGATCATTTTTTTTACCCTTGCTCCTAAGCTAAGACAACAGTTAAAAGTTAGCTTCTGCATGAGACAGGTACGTTGAGGAGAGCCACTTATGCACTGATGAGAGATCAGCTGGTGGGTTAAAGTTTTCTTCCCTGTCCCCAGAAATGAGGCTGGGATGAGGTGAACAAGTTATTCTTCTTTCCCTCTTACAAGAGAAGAGCGGGGGTGGGGAATTCTTTCTCCTCTACCTTCCAACGTCATAAAGAGGCAGCGGGTGTGATGGCTCAAAATCCGTTTCTGTCTGTGGTATTTATAGAGTATCTGCCATCATAAGATCTGGGTACTGATTTTATTTGTGAGAACTGTTTAATCCTTTTACCAAAATCTTAGGTTTATGAATTTAGACTGTGGCCATTGTCATTACTGAGATCCAATATTGTTTTGTGACTTCAGAGGCTGTGAGTGTAAGTCCCAGTTGCTGAGATGACCACAATTCCGGTAGGAAATACCACGGGTAGGAAGTCAGTTATTCTGGGAAGAGCTGCAGGAGCTGAAGCTTGTTTGACTAGATTCATAGTGGCACATAAACTGTTTGAAAGAAGTAGGGATCTCTACAACTCTGTCGTCAAACATACTTTTGAAGAGTATAATTTGCAAAAAGTACTGTAACCCTTATGTTGCTCAGTGCTCTGCTGAAATGTTGCTCACAAGCAATTTTTTTTAAACTGAAAGGCATGATATGGCCTTAAGTGTATTTACCTTTAAGGAAGATAAGTAGTTTAAAGTCTTTTGCCATTTAAAAGGACAGAACATGAACATTTAGGAAAAATATACTGGTTTCCAATACCTTGGTTTAGTTTGATAAAATTGTCTTTATTTTTATCATATGACTTTTCAAACAGGTGTAGAAATTGTTCTCCTTTAAATACAGAACATTAAATCCTCCCACACACTCCACAAAAGTGGAGCTAATTGTCTCGTGAGAAATTCATAGACAATTATAACTGTAGGCTCAAATATGGATCAGGTTTCCAAATTATTTCAATTCCAAGATCCGCTGATCAAAGGAAGGATAGTAAGCCTGTTAATAGGTTACTTTCAGTGCAGAATGATTAACAGGAAGAAGAATCAGAATTCTAATGAGAACAAATGGTACTCAAGCAGGTTTCTGATGGGAGTCTTCTAAATATCCAAAGGCTTTCCTCAAAAGACAGTATTGTTCCAAGAAGGATCGCTGAAAGTGTACACACATAATGGAAAGGAAAGGCATTTTACAAAGGGGATAGGTAATGTATGATGAGTTGAACTGTGTAAAACATTAGCAACAAATCACAACCATACAGAACCTGCATGGTGAAGTATTGAGAGTGGTTCTGAGAAAACCTAGGCTGATTTATACTTCAACTTAAAAGCCAGGACACACTTGTGTTTTGGTGTGAAACTCAGTGAAATTTGACAGTTTTTCTTTAAAAGTTTGGGGCTTGTTCAAACTTGATCTTCAGAGTGAAACTCAGGAGCGTAAAGAACCCACTTCAATCAAAACAGAAAATGATTTTCACAGGAACAACTGAGAACCAACCACACATTAAAAGAAAGAATCTATTTTTATAAACATTGCTGATTTCTTTGTTATTGACTTATAACAAGAAAATCTGGACAATTTCTCAATCTACTCCAGGTCAATCTAAATCTAACAAGTGTAATCCAAATGCCCACAGGAGTAAATGGGAGGGTTTTCAGTGACTTCAATGAACACTGGAACAGCTCCAAAGAAACCTTCTCTAGATGATACCAGCCAGTCTCCATGTAAATCTGCAAATACCAGTTTGCATTCACCAGTTTGCATTTCATTACCAATTCTGATAAAATTGGAACCAATTGAAATTGAACCTCAAATTCAAACTATACCTGAATATTTATGAGGTTCAAAAATAGTCCACTAACCCTGCTTGTTGTTTTCCAAATGTACTTATCTCATGCCTCTTGTTTTGGCCAGAGAAAGAAACACCAAAATACTGTTGGGATTAAGGCCACGGTCCCATCATATTCATCCTAGCTGCAGTAAAGAAATACTGGAAATCTTACAATAAATATTGCTTATAATGACTTTTTCAGGAATATTTACCTATCAAACTATTTGTGTTTCACTTCCTTATACTCAGGAACAAGCTACATTAGTTGCTTCACCTTCTCACCAGTGTCTCTAATTTCTTCCTGAGGGATTGTACTTGGCAGGTGAACAAAAGCTGTTAGCAGAACGTGGACTTTCTTCACTTGTTCACCATGAATGACTATAGTACTTCCTGTGTCTCTTGTGTATTTAGTGGGTAAGCACTTTGGGGCATGGACTGTCCATTACCACGTGTGTTCACCGTGCCCTGCACAATGAGGCCCTAAATTAGAGCACTGCCAAAAAACAAACAGTAAATGACAATAATAAAAGAGTGGACAAGCTTCTTTGCAAAGCATTGTCACTAGCAGCCTGTAACAAATGAATACAGTCAAACCCAGTTAACCAATGTTTGTTTCTACGTCATATCAAGGTATCAAAAAGAGCAGGCATTACTCATAGCCAGTTGTATACCATTTACAGTCATTTCTCTGAGCCCTTTAAGTTGAATATCCAAAGTTACTTGCTATGAATTTTTTTCTTATATGAGCCTGTGTGGAGGGTTGGGCCTGTGGTCGCACCTGCGCACCACCAGGCGGGGCTATGCAGTCAAGCGTCAGAGTCAATAGCTGCTCCCAGGCTCAGGGTTGTGCCTAGCAGCCGGAGTAAATTGCTGCCCCCAGGCTCGGGGCTGTGCGACCCAGCGGCCAGAGTCAGTCCCTGTCAGGATGGGCTGTCACCTCATGGGGGTCAGTGGTCAGGATAGGGGGACCCAGGCCCTCCCTCTCTACCATGTCCCAACCCAGAGCCCTGTCGGTGGTGGGGTTGCCTGCCACCAGCTCGGCGGGGATCTGGCCGAAACACACCGAGCTAGCCTCCGGTTGTCCAACCAACGCCCCACAAAGACTCCCTGGGTTACTTCCTACCTGCTTCTCTGCAACTCATGGCTTCCTAGTTCCCTCGGTTCCTTCTCCCTCAGTCGCATCCAGCAGCTGGGGGTTGAGGGTTGCTGTCAGCTGGCTGGCTGGCCTCCGCATCGTGAAGTGCCCATGGCCCTTCAGCAGGGGCCAGCAGCACACCTTCTCCTATGGCAATCCACCCAGACTGAGCCAGGCTGCTCCCTCTTGATCTGGTGTTGCACTTTGAGCATGCCCAGTAGGGCCATGGGGGTGTGGCTTCCTCAGCCCACAGTGAGGGGTTAACCCCCACAATCCCAGTGCGGGGCATGCATGCCCCGTCACAGCCTGCTATGAAGAGTTCTCCAGTAGTTTGGAGGGAGCTACCCTAGAGTCTTAAAAAACAAACAAACCTAACAGCTGAATCTGGAATAGACTAATTGAAAATACATTGCTAAAAGAGCCAAATCATGGTCTGAAAAGCATCATCTTCAGCCAACTTAATGTACAGTGAGTTATCAGAGGCTGTGGCTTTCTTATTCCTATGTATATTACTGTGTACTTTTGACAGCATTGATAAACCCTTAAAAAAATTGTGGAACTAAGGTGCAACCAGGCAGGTGGGTGAGTGGTTTCTGTATATAACTTTTCCAGGCATACAGAGGACTATAAAATTAGTGCATATCTATGTGCTTTCTTGGGCCTAAAAGTTTGGGAAGCTTGAAGAAGTCTAGTGTATGTACATGAACAGCAGAGGAATGTCAGTGACTGAACAAAAGAGTTTATTGGGAGAATAGGCATAACTCTGATCTCGCTGTGCAAACTCGGAATAATAATAAGAGAGACAATGGATGCAGGAAAGGATATATTTATTGTCTCATGAGGCTTTGAGTCTGCAATTCACCACATTCAGATGCCACCACTGTGCCTTTGCACAATGAATTGCCGGATCGGGGCCCAAGACCATAAGCTCTTCAGCACAGGGGCTTACTAGGTGTTTGGGTAGCACCTAGCACAGTGGAGCTCCTCTAGGCCCTTTTGTAATACAAATAATAAACAATATTAATAGTGTTCAAATTAAACCATATATTTGTGGGACATTTTCCCACTATTCATTCAGCTCTTCTATGATGCATATGCAGTTGTTGCGCTTTTAAAAACTCTATGCTGAGTTAAAAAGAAAAGGGCTACAAGAAAAAATGGTGACAGTGGGAGAGATTATTTTTCTACATAAGGTCATTGCTTCAAAAGTTTTGAAGCCATGGAGCTATTTAATCAAAATTTGAACATTCTGGGACAAGGGAATTTTCAAACAAAGGGAGTTAGGGATCCAAATCTCACTGATATGGAATTCAGAAAATACTATGTACTACCAAAGCCTCTAGCAAGTCAGAAGCAGCAGGGATACAACCTAGAACAGTGGTTCTCAAACTTTAACAACCTGTGAACCCCTTTCACTAAAATGTCAAGTCTCGCAAACCCCCTCCTAAAAATGAATATTTCCAGGAATTTTCTCCTTCACCTGAGTATAAATTATAAAAGCAGTGATCTTGGAAATATAAAATTTGTTTTTATGACATGCTTATTACACACTATTATTAATTATTATTTATCATTACAGTATTTTTATTACATTATGAAAATGGCAACACTCTTCAAGATCTCACTTTCGTAGCTTGTATCAGTATGAATAAGCCTGTTATAAGACAAGGCTCCTATGTTTCTTCAAGGAGTATCAGATGTGAAACAGCATGAAGGTATTTAAGGAGCCAACTCAAAGAGTTCCTCCTACACAGGCATTCAGGTCTTGAGCAGTCCAGGCAAACAACGCACGTTACAACAAAGCTTAAATTTGTTCTTCGTAATCATTTTAAATACAATACTAGCTGCCTATTTAATTTTAAAAAACAGCAAAAAATATCCATCTCCCTTTCCATTTCTTATAAGGAGTCTTGAAGTTAAAATCTCCTCAGTGTGATAGATATGCTTGCTTTGATCTGCTTAGCTCTTGGAAGTCCAGGGGCTGCTGGCCCTTATGCTACCCGGAGTCCCTAGGGACAGCTCTGTCCGCCATTAGGGAATTTTTTCCCTGAGAACCACCTGTAACATTTCATGAACCCCCAGGGGTTCATGAACCCCAGTTTGGGAACCACTGACCTAGAACCTTTTGCCCTTAATTCTTGAGCCTCTGCTGCCTGAGCTGAAAAACGTGGCTCTAGTAGCAAATGCTGTACCTGGCACATCAATCTCTAGTTGAGGGGGACAGGTGCCACACTGAGCAGGCATGGCTTACAACTATGCTACCCTCACATTAGTTAAGAACATTTTCAGTAGCTTAATATTTAGGCACTGTATCTTTTATCAGTGATCCAGGTGTCATTTTACTTGTCAAAATATTGACATTAGCTGCAAAAAATAATCAGACAGGAAATGTTCACCCTAGGAAAAAAGCATGAAACTCTTTGAAGATCCGTTTAAGAGGGGGTAAGTAATAAATTGAGTTTAAAAAACTTTTCATATCAACAAAAAATATTTTTAACAAGAGGAGTTTACTCTTAATATTTTACCATTTAAAAAAATCACAGGCAAACACAATGGAAAACATGATTTAATCTATACTGATTTAAGTTTTACATTCAGACAAAAATGAACTTTGAATGAAGATCAGAAAATGAATGGTGAAAACTCTCTGCAGTCAATTCCCATCATAATCATTCTGATATATGTTCTCTGAGTATGTCACCCACCATATTTAGTCTTCATTATTTGTTATAGATCACACATTATGTCTTGTGCAATTAAATCCTATTAAAATAAAACCAGTTATGAAAGCAATAAGGGTGGGATTTTCAAACCCCATTGAAGATAATGGATGGGAGCAGTATTAGGTCAATGCTGACCACTCTTCATAGATTTTAAGGTCAGAAGGGACCATTATGATAATTTACTCTGACTTCCTACATAATACAGGCCATAGAACCTCACTGAGTAATTTCTGCATCAAAACTTTGATCTTGCATCATTGAAGTCAACAGGAGCTCAATCATTTGACCTCAGTGCATGTAAGATCAAATCACAAGCCTCTGTTTGAGGAATCTTTATTATCTTTTAGAAAGATATCCAGTGTTGATTTAAAGACATCCACTGATAGAGAACCCAGTATATCCCTAGGTAAATTATTCCAACAGTTTTGGAAATCCCATTCTACAATTTTTGCTTTGATAATGCTCTTGACTGAGAGAATCCAGGTCAATTCAGTATAAACTAAAAATTCTACTATGATGTATGTTAATTTTATCATAACAAACTATGTACCTATATTAAAGAATGGGAGGAGCTCAGATATCACAGCAATGGGGCAACATAAGTATCATAGAAAGACAGTTGTTTGAGACTTCTTTTAATGGAAATAAACTAACAGTGTTGGAGAATGAAAGTCTTTTTTATTTATTTGTATTAAAAATAGTGTGTATGGGGGTGAAAAGAAACATATGTATTGTAAACTACTGAGCAAATCAGGTAAATGGGAACCCCCCTAACATCATGAATAAGCAGTACAGAGCTTTTGTAAGATACAAGGCTGCCCAGGAAACAATGCTCTTGTGACTTAATTAGTCCAAAAAATTTAAACTGAAACAGTTCAGTGTGATATTATAATCGAGCTTTCATTTTACTGAGAATCAGTTCTACAGCCACAGAAACAGACTGGAGAATATTGAAAAAAATCCTTATTCTTTTCTGCTGGCTACTTCTCATTTTTCTGTTTGGTGATGATCTTGAAGGAATATGTTCTTACATCATTAAACAGAGGATTTAGAGGCATCAGGCATAAATCTCTGGATATCAAGATGAGAATTCACCTCAGAGGTTCCATTAGCATCTCAAGTGCAAGGGTAATATATTTTAATTTCATATTTAAGATGAAATATCATTTCTCACACATGGGAGCAAGAACTTATTGTAATCAGCGGATATTTGGTATAAAAATGAGATTTTTTTTTATTTATTTAAAGGACCAATTTATTATTCTTTTGGTATTCACTGTCGGCAATATTCCCTGTTCCTTTCTCCACCACACAAAGCACTAATAAACAGAAGCCAGAAACAGACTGTAGGGTGCTTCTCCTATCTATGTATGTAAAAAATAGATGCCATGGGAGTCACTTATTACACCGAGCACCCCAGCCATTAGATCCTACCCTACCTGCATCATTAGGAAGAGGCATTATTGCAGGCACTGAGACACTGATAATCTACAGTAATAGTCATCCTTTCCTTGATTAAAAAAAAGGATGTGGGAGTGAACAGTGTCTGCTTCTAAATTTTAGGCACAAGAAGTAGATACTTTTTATGAGGAAAAAGTTACGTGATATATTTACAATTCTCTCTACTTCTTCCACACTGATATTCCACAAAGTCTTGTTTCAAGCTCTCCTAAATCTATAGTGGAGTTGCTGAGTCAGAATAAGGGATACTGCTAGTACCCATCACTAAGGAAAGGCTTCAATTACAGCTACCTTTTCTGAAGGTTTATCAGTAAATGGATTACTAGAAGCAGGGTTTCTGGCTTGGCTGAAACCTAATTTTCATCAATATAATCACTATCCTCATTTAAAGTAAACCTCCCCCTCCCCCTCTGACTGTATATAAAGATACAACCCTTTCAGGGTATGACCTGTATTTGCTTAAGTACTTTTTAAACTGCTTTGACTTTTGAATTTTGAGATTAAATATAATTTAATTGATGACCTGTTGCCGGTTTCAGCCATCCTCTAGAAGTCTTAGAAATTAGAGCTTTCATCTCAACAAGAATAACTTGTGAAAATAATTTGTAATGAGACATACTTTCCCCTCATGTATATTCAGTCATTCTCAGAGAAGGGGATTTTATTGAAGCCACTTGATGCATCACTGTAATGGAATAAAAAAAAGGCAAAGTCTAGTAAATCTTCAGCCCAGGGAGGAAATAGATTCAGTCTCACCTTATGTTGTTTAATATACAACTCTTTCCACTCTTGCTAATAGCTGAGCTGTTCCCAGCCAGTGAGGACTATACTAAATGAGCGTGACCATATGCAGCAGCAAGATCATCCATAAATATGTTTATAACTGATTACCTCATTTTCTCATTAAATCATATATACATTTATGACCCACCCTTAAACTGATGTGGTAGAAGTCAGTTCTGGAAGAAAAATCACAGGTGACATGTACAATCATAATTCTGATATGTGATAGCCCTTCCTCCCCACCCACCCTCCGACCCCTGCCAAAATAAAGGTCTTGATTCAGTCCCACTGATACAAGGGGAGAGGAATTGCATCCCTATGCAAATAGGAGCAGTTGTACTCTGGGGTGAGTTTCATCTTTGAGGAAGGGTCAGCACCATTTGAATCTATGGCCTCCATCAAGGGTTCCATGAGGCATAACCAGCCTTCCTGCCCCTGGTTATGGGGAAATTAGAAATGTGGAAGAAAACTTCGACTTTCTTTTTTTTTTTTTTTTCAAGAAATAAGTATCAAACTCTTGTGGTGGTGGTCTCACAAAAACAAGGAGAGCTTTGGTTCAGCAATTAAATTATTTTATGTAAACAACACAGAAAATACAGCCTGCGTTTAGCTGCAGATCTCTATTTTGCTAAGATAAGAACATAAGAACAGCACTACTGGGTCAGACCTAAGGTCCATCTAGCCCAGTATCTTCCAACAGTGACCAGTGCCAGGTGCCCCAGAGGGAATGAGCAGAACAGGTAATCATAAAAGTGATCCATCCCCTGTTGCTCATTCCCAGCTTCTGGCAAACAGAGGCTAGGGCACCTAGCAGTCACAGAGCTCTTCATTCTGACCTGCAGGATGACTTTTGGTACCTAAATGGGAGATGAGCTCCTTTGAAAATCTGATTCCTGCTGTGTGTGTGCTGAACGCTTTTGAAGATCTAGACCACATTGTTTGTAAGACATACCTTTCTATTCCTAACCAGAACTTTGGAACAGCCAGAGACTTCACCCAGAAAATCCATTCGCAGTTTTGGACTGCACCCACTGCTTGCTAGAATAAGTTCATACCTTTTGAATGTTCCTCATTATACTCCCAGATTCATCCCTGAATTAGTCCTTTAGCTCAAGTATCAGAAGCCTATGATGTGAGAGTCCAGAATTCCACTGCAATTAACTTCAGATTTTTTTTTCTTCACGTCTCCAGGTCCACTTATTGTGGGCTCATATGACTGCCAGCTTCTATATAGTGCTTCACTCTAGTCTACACTCTGTTGGTGAGCTCTGCTCAAGCATGTATAGGCTGCATGGAGGGGCAAGGTTAGACCTATTTTTCCTAATAAGAAATATTAAAAGCTCTCGTTCTCAGCCACATCTTTGTGTTTGTTTTAAATTGTTTACAGATTTAAAAGATTTACTCTAACTGGTACAATACACGAAGAAATCTCTAGGAATAAACACAGCTATGGTATGTTTGAAAATATGCTGTTATAGTTTCAACTGGGGAAAAATAATCTGTATTTCTGAGTGTATGCTCCTATGAGAAGTCTTTAAGCTGTTCTAATGTGGGCAGGATTGAGAACTCCTATGAAATGAGAGGCACCCACCTTTAGCAGAATTAAGAGATGAATAAGAGACTAATTAGAGGGGGCATAGGAATACTTGCTGTGAGTGCTTTTAGCATTTAAGGTTAGATGATGACATGTGCTATGTGTCCATATAGGAGCAGAACAACACTGGCTCTGTTACTGAGAGATCAATGGGAGCTGCCAGCCTCTTCCTCCCCCCAAACCCTGTTTCGGAATAGGTGGGTAAAGAGGACCGGTGGGAAGGGGGGGGCAGAGGCTTTGATCTCCCGCCCAGTGCACTGGTCAACACAGGTGGGCTGGAGCCAGGGAGTTGTAATTTGCTGTTGATAGGGAAAAATACATTAATACCCTCTGTGGAGCAAGGGGGAAGCATGGAAGGAATTGTGCCTTAGGTGGATGTCTCTGAGGCATAATACGTTCCCCGGTTTACTTCTTGGGTGGTACAGCTTGTGCACCATCCCCTTCCTCCAGGGTACACTAGAAGGCTAAGCCTATCCCTTAAAAATCCAAGCCATATGCAAGACTTCATTCTATACTGTACACACTCGCTCTTACTATGCTGTACATTATGGACCACCTGTGTGTCTGGAAAGACATATTGACAGAATAGTATTCTACCCAATTACAGCATAATTTGATGGCTGATGATGCAGTTGGGGTGCAGATTCCAGTTACAAGTCATGTAGGATTTCCTTTATCCATTAAACGAAGTAGCTAAGGAATGGACTCCGCAGTGCTTACTCAGGTTGAGTAGTACCTTATTTTGCAAGTGGGACTACTTGCAGAGTATGAGAATTAGGGAGGCAAAATATGGCCCTTTAACTTGTGCCATCTCTAGTTAGACTTTTCAGGACACATTATTCTGCGCCATGCACTCAAGAAGCAAATATAGTATTGATTTCCTCCTGATGCTTGCTTTCTCTCCAGATGTTGCACAGAGAGGAGCTGAAACTGTGCTGGACTGTCTGCTACAAATGCAGGGGGTGCCTATATGCATGATGATGTTATGAGCAACTCAGGAACAGGATGAAAAGAACCCTCAGAGCAGCAACCCATTTCCATGTCTAGGACCTGTGCCTTAGGTATAATACTGTGATATGGAGAAATACAAAGACAAAGTAAGAGAAAAGTATTCCCATATGTCAGGGCTTTTTAAGATTTACACATTTGCCCTGCGTGGCTCACCTCTTGGTCAACAATTCCTGTGTGAACATACACGAAAGGCAGCCAAAATCTGTGCATATTTTTTTAAAAGCAAATTGCATAGCTCAGAAAGAGTTCCCAAAACATTGTTGGAAATTTCATCCCTCATGTAAATCAATTATGAAAAACCACTAGCAGCAGCAGATCTCTTTTCAGCTTTAGTAGATGCCTGTAACCCAGCCAAGCCTGCCAGAACAACCCCCAAAAATATAAAATAAAAATCACCCCCAAAGTGTTTTGTAAAGTTCTTGCTCCCTGTATGTTTTTGCTGTTAATCTTCTTTGGTTTACTGGTGCTTCGCCTTTTGGATAAACAATCTATTTCCATTGTGTCTTCCATTTGAGGATCCCAAAGCATTTTACAAACTTTAAATAATCTATCTTTACAACAGCTCCATGTAATAGCTAAGTATTATTGTCCTTATTCCAAAGATTTGAAAATTAAGATATAGAGGGGAGAAGGTGTCACAGGAAAACTGGGATAGAGCCACATGTCCTGACCTATCCCTTAACTACTACATCACATTTATTATTAATTTATTTATTATTGATTGATTTATTCTTTTTAAATTTAAATTAGGTTAGAAAAGAGGATCTGTTGGATTGGGTTTATTGCCATATGATGACAAAGTATATCGAGCCTTGCTCCTTTGGAAACCACGCTGTATAACTTCTATTGTATTCCCTTCTCCACGGATGGCAGTTATGTTTACATGCGTAGATTCATTTATAGATTTTTTTTAAGGGCAGAAGGGACCATTAGATCATTTACTCTGACCTTCTGTATATCACAGGCCATTAAATTGCACCCAGTTACCCCTCTGTTGAGCCCAATAGCTTGTGTCTGACTAAAGCATATCTTCGAGAGAGGCATCCAGTGTTGATCTGAAGCTATCCAGAGATGTAGTATCCACCATTTCTGTTGGTCGTTTGTTCCAATGGTTAAACACTTTGTTAAAAAATTGTACAGAATTTCTACTTTGAATTAGTCTGACTTCAGATTCCAGTCATTGGTTCTTGTTATGCCTTTCTCTGTTCTATTAAAGAGCCCTTCTGTACCCAGTATTTACTCCCGACAAAGGTACTTTTGTTGTAATCAAATTACCTCTTGATCTTCTTTTTGATAGTCTAAATAGATTGAGCTCTTCAAGTCTCTCATTGTAGGTATTTTATTCAGCCCTTGAATTATTTTTATGGTTCCAGTGGCAGATTTAATGGTTAGCAATGTTAGCAAATGCTGACCAGGCCCCATCTAGTCCAGCCCCCGCCCCCATCTTCCTCTCCCATTTGCCAGTGGGAGAGGAATAAAAAGATGGGTCCTGGTGCAGGTTTTATTATGGGCACCTACTTGCCATCATATGACCCACATTCAAATAATCTCTCACTTCCTCCATCCCTGCCCCCACTTTGCTCCTCCATCCAGCTTCACACCTTCAGCCTGGGCCTTGCACCAGTGCTGCTGCCACGAGATCCATCACCACCGCCCCTGCCAAAGTCAGAACTGCTGTCTTGGGAGCCAGAGCTGCGAACCACGGCTGCTGCTGCTGCCACCAGAGCTAGAGTCAGAGCCTCTAGGAAGCACAACGTGCCAGTTCCTGAGGCCCACTTTTGAATTTGCCCAGGCAGTGGGAGGAGTGGAGTGGCCTCTGGTCAAAATGGAGACTCTGCCGTTGACAGTCTCACTAATCAGAATTTATAGCAGAGCCACCATTTTGGAGGCCCCTTCCCTTGGACAAATTCAAATGTGGGCAGCTGGGACCAGCATATTGTTCTTCCTAGAGGTTCCAGCAGGCCAGAAACAATGGCAGCAGCCTGCACAGGGCGCATGTTGTGCAGCCGAGCAGCCCTGAGCCTGCAGGTACCCTCCAAGTACATGGGCCCCAGAGCAGCTGCACCAGCTATTCCTCTGCTGAATCAGTCACCATGGCATAGGGCCCTTTTGCTGCCTCAGGGCTGATGCAATTGCATGGTTACATGTGTCTAACACTGCCTCTGGCCATCAGCCCCAGTTTTTTAAAGCAGTCTCAGGAGACCCACACCCATCTGTCCTGCAATGCCTTTGCAAATTTCCATAGCATTTGAGCATGCCCAGGAGTGGCTGGTAGTTGAAGTTTCCTACCCCAACCTGCAGAGATCACAGCCACTGGCATGCTCCAATGCTCAAGGGGCAGCTGTTGGGAAATATAATTTGTTTCCATTGCCTCTATATACTCCTCTTACTGTGGGACACAGAGTATGTGTCTGCTTGCTCTGGCCTCTCCCCAGTCAGCCCTACTCTACTTCTGCCTATCTCTGCTAGATTCTGCACAGAATTTTTTTTTTTTTTTTAGAATTCCCCCCCACAACTGAAGGATAAATTAAGCAGCACAAAAATATACTTTATTTGGGCCTATACTTCCAACTTAGTTATTTTCATACTGGAAGATGTCTGAAAATGAAAACCATAAATACAAATACAAGTCTGGTTTTTAGAAAACAAAAAGGGAAAAGAAAGAGATTGTTATTAAAAATTGCCTCCAAAGAGCCTAAGAAGCAGAAACTATCATTTTGTAAACTTCCTGGCCAACCCATACACTCTGAAGTAGAAAGTCAAGAACTTCATCTAAGTTCAGCAAGCATGAAGCTGTTACTGTGTCAAGGATTGTCAGGACAATGATTTGTGCAGTATCACTGAAGTTGTAGCTGATAATATTTCCAGAGAAACTTTGTTTGAAACCAGCAAAACTGAAGACCCTATAGATGAGCTACAAACCAACAAATATGAAGATCCCATAGATGATCTTAAAACCAAAAAACCCAAAGACCCTGTTGATTAACGTAACCAAAGGCCAGGTAGATGAGCAGATCAAAAATGAAGCAAGTCAAAGCAGTCTTCCTGTTAAAATAGGTTTGAAGTTCCCATCTGATAAAAATTGCTTTCAAGATTCAGTTCTATCACCAGCATGTTACTGCATGGATTCATCCTAGCCAGCCCAATGAAAGAGAGATGCCACACGGACAGTTCCTTTATTTCCCTACAAACCACCATTTTTTCCATCTTCATTTAACAGAATGTAAAATGCACAGCATGAAGATTTGCATGTCAAGCAGCTTGCAAACTCATGTTTCAGATTATGCATACTGTCACATTTATTAGTCGTTTGGGTGATACAGGAACTGGGTAACAGGTTTCAATGACTAGAAGAATATGCAAAGCTCTACCATTTGTGAAGGCTCAGAGTATTAATGCATTTTTTGATAAACAAGTGTCTGAAAATTTCAGGAAGTGGCAAGAAGTACTTAACACCGTCAAAATGTTCGCTAGTTTAGGTCTCCCCTTCCATAAGCACTATGAAGCGTTGGAGAGCAACAGTTGTGGCATTTACTTGAGCATCATTAAACTAGTTGCCAGACATAATACAACTTTTGCCCAACGTATCAGTGACACTAAGTAGTTGAGCAAGAAAATTACGGATACATTTATGTCTTTTAGCATCAGAAACCAGGGGGCGCATACTTAATAGCTGACAAGAAGCTAAGTTTTTTCCTGTCATTGCTGATTCAACCACTGCTATTAGCCATGTAGATCAAATAGCCATTTTGCTTCGGTTTGTTAATATTGATTATAACAAAGGAAAAGTAGATATAAAAGAGAATTTTGTGAGCTTTGTGGTAATGATTTGAGGCAGCGGCTGCATCTTTGTGTGACCAATTAAGTGTTTTATTCTGCAAGTATGGATTAGACCCCAAATACATGTCTGAACAGGGATATGATGAGACTAGTGTAATGGCCAGAGCTTGTGGAGGATTGCAAGCAAATAGAGAGAATATCTTTCACGCAAGGAAAATAAAGTTTATGCACCATACATCTATTCTCAAGCATGTCAGATTAACCTAGTTTTGGTGCATGCTGCTGAAGATAAGGCCAGCCCAGATCTGAAGGTTTTCTTTGCAACTTTGCAGGAAATACATAAATATTAAGGAGACTCTAATCACTGATGGGGAAAACTAATGATTGAGTCTAAAAATAATCTTTATCATCAGACTCTTGCTCAAGAGAGTACAGTTTTGCAAAGAAAAGAGGAACCTGATGATGTATTTCAGGCCTCTGGAGATGTTGACAGGATTGATGCAGCAGATGCAATTGAACAGGCTGCTGAAGAATGAAGGAGACCTTTACATCTAAAGGCACTCTGCAAGACTAGATGGGCAGCTCGAATGGAAGCCACTGAGACAATGATAGTAAATTTTCAGAGTATAATTAATGCCTAGAAGATGAAACTGTCGCTGAGCACAGGAGTAGTGGGGACACTTGTTAAACAAAAAGCAACCTGTCTTTGATGGATTGGATGTTCTACCTCAATCTGTTATGGTGGCATAGGATCTTAGTTATCATGGCTACAGCCTCTGGAATCCTTCAATCAACAGAAATTGATCTGTTCCAAGTCCTCCAGACATTTGAGAGTGCAGTGAATGAGTTCCACAAACTCAGATCTGAAGAAAAGTTTGAGAAAATTATAAAAGACTCTCAGAACGGATGGGAAAGCAATGGATTTAAAAATGCAAACTATCCAAGCCACAGGAAGAGATGTGCCCACCGCATGGATGATGAATGTGCACTTGATTCTGTATTAGAAACAAAGGATAACCATCTAAGGAAATATTTCAAGGTCTGACTTAGATGTGGGATGATCAGGGAACTAAAATCTTGGTGCAAGTGATTTCAAGAGGTAGCTACTCTATTTGGTTTCCTCCATCCCAGGCAAATTCAAAATATAACTTTAGAAGAGTCAAAGGCGGAAGGTCTTAAACTCATGGGTAAATACTCATATATTTCTTTAAACTTCATTCATGAGATTGTCTTTCAAGATGTATTGTTTTACAAAGGACACAGAGGTGTTCATTTTGTCATATCGAGTCCAGAGCTACTTGAATTTCATAGTGTTAAGTTCTCCTGATGATGTTTTACCAGAAATGGAAATGTTGTGTCAACTCTTTGTCACAATACCAATTGGAATGGCTAGTACTGAACCCACATTGAGCATGTTAAGACATGTCAAAAATGATATGCATTCAACACTATCACCGACACGGCTGAGTGACCTTGCTCTCCTGGCAATTGAGAAAGATGAGACAGCAAGATTGGAGCTGGACAGCATTATAGAACAATTTGCTGAAGAAAAGCATTGCTGTGGTGCGAGGTTCCAATAACTGGAAATATGCAAGCCAACACAATTTGCATGAGATTCCAGTATTGTTTATGCATATGATTTTTGCATTTTTTAAAAAAAACCTTTTATGTTTAAAAAAGCCTAAAGTGATATGAACATGGGGCCCCCTGCTGTATGTTTGCTGGCCCCGTTCTGACCCTTAAATCTGCTCCTGCTCTTTTCTGCACCTTTTCCAATTTTTTAAAATGTGGACACCAGTTCTGTAAACAGTATTATTCACCAATACTACATATAAAGGTAAAATTATCTCCCTGCTCCTACTTACTACTGTGCTGTTTATATATCCAAGGATCACATTAGCCATTTTCCCCTCACAGCTTCACGCTGGGACTCGTGTTCAGTTGCTTGTCCACTATGTCCGCTAAATCCCTTTCAGAATCACTGCTTTCCAGGATACAGCCCCTGTTCTTTAGCTATGGCCTACAGTATTCCTTGTCCCTAGATGTATAACTTTGCATTTGGCTGTATCAAAACACATTTTATTTGAATGCACCCAGGTTGCTCAGTGGTCCAGATCACTTTGGGAGAATGAATGCACTCACCACTGATGCGACCCCTGGGCATGATGTAGCAAGCTCCTTCTTCATCTAGTGCCCCCCAGACAATAGCCACACCTGGTCTGCAGTGGTTTCTCTTGTGACTTGGCCTATAGCCAGGTCACTTTAAAGTGTCTTCATTTGGGGGGTCACAGAAACTCCAGCACAACAAATAAATTGTCCAACATCTTACAACAGGTCTTGGGCCCTGACTCTGGGCCCTGTGGTCCTCAACACCTTTCTGTCAGGGCCAGGATTC
This sequence comes from Emys orbicularis, assembly GCF_028017835.1. Taxonomy (NCBI): domain Eukaryota; kingdom Metazoa; phylum Chordata; order Testudines; family Emydidae; genus Emys; species Emys orbicularis. The sequence continues at coordinate 104,230,254 of NC_088684.1, forward strand.
ATAGTGCTCTCCACTAAAATTCCCCAACACAATCCCAAACTAAAAGTATCAACATAAACCCCTAGCTGCCCGACTCAGGCTTGATCTTTCATTCCCTCAGCTAAACACAGGGCTCTCTACCTGTAAGTCCAAATCCTGCCCTATTACTACCAGAACCTGCTCCACCTCAGTAGCTACTCTGAGTCTCTCAGGCTCTTGCCAGACTTTTCTACTAAAGAGAAGATCCCAGGACTGACTCTCCCACTGTGATTCCTTCATGAACCTCCTGGTCTTTTCACACTATAACCCCAGAGAGTGGCTGCAGAATTCCTCACTCTCCACCTGCAGCCCCTTTCCACTCCAAACTTCCTCTCTTTATAGCCACTCCTCAGCTCCTCCCCAGTGAGGCTTCATCTCTAAATAAGCTTGGCCCACTCCAGCCAGGTAGCCTAATTGGTCTCTCAGGCCCCCATTAACCCTGTCAGAGCCTGTGTGGGGTACAAACCTCATCACACTCTGTATGACTGCTCTGCTTTCATTATTCACCATTAAGCCAATCTTTGTGTCATCTGCAAATTTTATCAGCAACAATTTTATATTTGCTTCTAGATAATTGATGAAAATGTTGATTAGTGTTGGGCCTACTATCAATCCCTGCAGAACCCCACTAGAGATACCCCATTTGATGATGAATCCACATTAACCAATTAATATTTGAGATCTCTCTGTTAGCTAGTTCTTGATCCACTTAATGTGTAGTTTATTGATGTCAGGCTAACCAGCTATCTCAGTCTCCCCACTTGCCCTTTCTGAATGTTAGCACATTAGCATTCTTCCAGTCTGTTGGAATTTCCCCAATCTTTCAAAATTTATTTAAAAATTAAATCAGCTGTCTAGGTATCTCCTTAGCAAACTCTTTTAGGACTCCTGAATACAAGTTATCTGCTGATTTAAAATGTTTATCCCTAGTAGATTTTGTTTAACAGCCTCCTTAGTTACTAATGGACTGGAAAGAACATCATCATCCTAGTGTGATATAAGTCATCATCCCGCTTCTTTCCAAATACAGACCAGAACTATTTATTGAATACTCCTGCTTTTTCTGCACCATTAATAGTTTTACTATCTCCATCAAATAATAGGCCTATACGTATATTAGGAACATTTATTTTGCTTCTAATATACTTTTAAAATCTCCTTATTGTTCTTAGCCCTGACAGCCATGGATTTTTCTCTGATGTCTTTTAACTTCCCTTATCAATTTTCTACACTTCATAGCTTGGAATGTATATACATTCCTATATACTTCCCCTCTTTTCCATTTGTTATATATTGCATTAATTTTAATTGCTGCCTTCACCTTATCACTAAGCCAGGATGGACCAGAATGCCCCTTCAAAAGACATCATCTTTGGGCAGAGACCAATCATGGAAAATTTAACTCTTAAATATGAATGTTTCAGAAAGCTATGAGCAACTGACAATATGTAATTAGAATGGAAGCTGTTTTGTAACTTTAACTATAATTATCTCCTGGGCACCCACTGGGCATAAAAACTATTGAGGTATGCAGGTGTTCATTTTTAAGAAAAATAATTGTTCTTTTTACTATTGGATTATTTTTTTTAAAAGCTTCAAAGTTGTTGACTTTTTTAATTGTAGAATTATGGCTTTTGGCCATGTAATAAACTCTTTTTAAAGAACCCAATTTTCATTCACATTTTTCTAACTTTTTCCTTCCAATCAATTTCACTCATAATTTCCCTCAGTTTTGAGAAACTAGTCCTTTAGAAGCTCCATGTGTGTGTGTGCGCATGTGTGTGGGGTTGCCTAGGGATCAGTTACCATGACCTAATAACATTCAATATGGGCAAACAGAGGGTGGTCCCAGTCAGTTAAATATATATATTTAACTTCCAGGCCAGTGATTAATTCATCTTTCTCCATCATAATGAGGTCCAAATTAGCCATAGATCATGTTGTGTTCTATATCTTGTGTAAGAAGGTTGTTATCTATAACTTTTAGAAACTCTACTGATGTTTTACTACTGTAAAACTGTAGACTACAGTAGTTCTACTTTCTCTGCAGCATGGCCTTTCTTTCACACATGGTTTAGTCAATGCTGAGATTTGAAAGGAGAGGGCATGCCACACCAATACTTCTCATTATTGCGTGTTGAAGAAAAGGGCAAAAATGAGGAAATTGGAGCCTACCTACACACCCTTCTCTTCACCCCTATTCAAACCCATATTTTGAAGTGAGATCAAGTGTTAAGCTAAATAGATTCATCTCCTCAACTCTGTCACCATAACTTTTCTAATCCTTTAATCATCCTCGTGGTTCTTCCCTGAACCATCTCCAATTTTGCAACATCATTCTTGAACTGTGGACACCAGAACTGGACACAGTATTTCAGCAGCAGTCACACCAGTGCTAAGTACAGAGGTAAAATCACCCTTTTTCCTACTCAAAATTCCTGTTTGCATCCAAGGATTGTATTAACCCTTCTGGCTACAGCATCACACTGGGAGCTCATATTCAGCTGATTATCCACCATGATACCCAAATCTTTTTTCAGAGTCACTGCTTCCCAGGATAGAGTCCCCCTTTGTGTTAGTATGGCCTACATTCTTCGTTCCTTCATGTATACATTTGCATTTAGCCATAGTAAAATGCATATTGTTTGCTTGCGCCCAGATCCCAAGTGATCCTGATCACTCTGTATCAGTGACCTGTCCTCTTCATTACTTACCACTCCCCCAATTTTTGAGTCATCTGCAAATTTTATCAGTGATGGTTTTATGTTTTCTTCCAGGAAATTAATTAAAAAAGTGTTAAATAGTATAGGGTCAAGAACCAATCCCTGCAGAACCCCATTAGAAACACACCCATTCAATTATTATTCTCTACTTACAATTAGTTTTTGAGACCTAACAATTATTAGCTAGTTTTTAATCTATTTAATGTGTGCCATGTTAATTTTATATCTTTCTAGTTTTTTTTAATCAAAATGTGGTAAAGTAGAGTCAAATGACTTACAGAAGTCTAATTCTGATCCTTGCAGATGCTATCCTGACTCACTGTAATACTGTAAACTGGAATTGCTTTATGTGTTCTTCTTACTACTTTCCCCTACCCACCTTCTCTTTAACTTTTCTTCCTTGTTGCACTATACAGTGAACAATAATTAACATATAACGACCTCGGCACAGGGCATTTCCTGAGGATTACTGACCAGCTGCATGGGAGCTGATGGCTTGAGGTGCAGCTGTGGGCTATAAAGCCCAGCTGGCCATTAATCCTGAGGAAATGCACTGCGCTGAGTTTATTACTCATACAAAATAGTTTTTACATCTTTTTAAAGTACTTTTGAAAGGAGAGGTTTCTATTGTCTTATCCAGTTCTGTGCATGTGACCAGGGCCGCCCAGATGGGGGGGCAAGTGGGGCAATTTGCCCCAGGCCCCGGGCCCCACAGAGGCCCCCTTGAGAATATAGTATTCTATAGTATTGCAACTTTTTTTTATGGAAGGGGTCCCCGAAATTGCTTTGCCCCAGGCCCCCTGAATCCTCTGGGCGGCCCTGCATGGGACATTGCTGATGCTTTCCTCACTTTGTACATTTGTGTGTACGAAGCACTGTAGAGCATAAATTGTCAATTGCATTAGCCAACCAGATTATGCAAGTTTTTTTCCATAGTTGTTTAATTCACAATAGGTCTCTCAGACTGTCTCCCCCATTGCAAAATACTTTTTTTATTTTTACTAAAATATGTATCTGCTTCTCCTGATAGGTTTGGTGAAATTTTGCAAATATGATAAATAAAAGTAAATGTTGTTATATTACAGAATGCTAGAAGTGTCATGAGAATCTAACACCTGTATTTTCAGTGGAAATAATTTTCATTCAGTAAAAACAAATATAGTTGTTTACCACAATTGGTGGTTGGTTTTCTTTATTGGCTAGTATAAGAACTCATCATAGTGTATCTTCAGCATAGTTTATCTTTCTGTAGGTGAGCACCTACCTGACTTAGGAACCTAAGTAGTGTTTTCAAAACTGATTTAGGAAGTAGTGCCTAACTCACTTCTGATACACAGTTTTCAAATTCTCTTATCTTGGCCAAATCAAAATCATTATCCAATGGAACTAAGTTGTGCGTTTCTTCTATTGAGGACTGTGGCAGGCCTGGGTGTCAGAACCTCGCCACTCAAGTTCACGTGCCCATTTCTCTGTGGGCAGCCAGTTGCAGCCTAATGGCCTCCTTCCACACAATCACCCCTTGGTCGGCATAATGGACCTAGCAGCTAGAGTCCAGATAACTCGCTCCAAGTGTCAGGGCAGTGTGGCCCAATGGCCAGGGTCCATATAATTGCTCCCCACGTTGGAGCAGTGAAGCCTAATGGCCAGAGTCCATACAATCCCCATGGTGTGGGGTGGTGGTGGTAGGGGGACCCAGGCCCACCCTCTGCACCAGGCCCCAACCCAGGGCCCTGGTAGTGCAAGTTCCCCTTGCCACCAGCTCAGCAGGGATCCGCCCACAACACGCCGAGCATCTGCATGGCTCTAACGCCATTTGCCTATAAGGTTCCCCTGGGTCACTTCCTACCACAAATGCCAGGTTCTCCGCTTTGGGGGGTCCTCCAGTCTGTTCCCCTCCTGTGACGTCCTCCATCTTGGTATCAGGGTGCATCCTGGTTTGGCTGGCCTCCGGATCCTGGCGTGCAGGCTCTCCCTCCTCGGGAGCTGGCAGCATATCTCCTTTCCCTCTGGCAGTCCACCCAGACTGAGCAGCTCTGCAGGATTTTATACCTGTTCTCCAGTTGGAGCATGCCCAGCAGAGCTTCTGGGGCGTGACTTCCTCTGCTAGGAAGGAAGGGTTAACCCCTGCAGTATCAGTGTGGGGCCGCTCCGCCCCATCACAAGGGCTTTTTCCATGCCAAATGACCACTTTTCAGGCCCCAGACTTTTGTCTGTATTGCTGTTCGGTACAAGATTACAAGACCTTTTGCAATGGGAAAAGTGTGTTTTTCATTCTCATTTTTCAGTCTTTTTTGCTCAAGCCTTCAGAAGAAATCATTTTTGCGCAGAGACCAATCATGGAAAATTTAATTCTTAAATATGAATGTTTCAGAAAGTTATGAGCAACTGAAAATATGTAGTTAGAATGAAAGCTGTTCTGTAACTTTTAACTATAGTTATCTCGGGCACCCACTGTGATGGGCATACAAACTATTGAGGTATGCAGGTGCATGCTGGTGCTCATTTAATTTGTTCATTTTTAAGAAAAACATTGAGTGGTATTGGATTATTTTTTTAAAGCTCCAAAGAATGAATTCGGGGCAGTATTCTGAATTTTCCTGCCCCTTCTGAAGAAAGAAGGCAAACAAGTTGTGCTCCCATGCAAAGCTCTCAGGGTAGCTAAGTAATATTGAGTAAGAAATCAGTCTATCACAGAAATCCAATTCATTAAGAATATGAATAATTATAGCCCATGTAATTCCACATGTCACACACATTTACATTTGGCTTGGTTAGTGCTCTGTAGTTTGTGTTTGGAAATTTGAACCATATGGAGCATGATACTTTTAGTTTGTATGAAAATTAACTCTGACATCTAACATGGTTTGTTTTCTAAATCTAACAAGCCTGAATGTTGCAGCTTAAATGTTCCATATGATTTGTTTACAGAAACCTGGTAATATAATGAGAAATTGACTTGAAACAAAATGCTCAATCAAATACTCCCTTTGGGGAAGTTTGAATTTGGATCCAGCTCGGACTTTTCAACCTGGGCCCAACTCTAGGTATAATGAGGTAAATTCTCGGAATGGTGATCTCCCACTTTGTGGTGCAATTTGGACCTGCAAAACTCATTCCCCCATTCTTTTTGCAAGCATTTGCAGTGGAAATCTGAGTACGAACCCCTCTATCTGATTTGCCACCAAGCAAAAATGTGGGTGAAAAATATCTCAATATCTATATCCAGGTGAGCAAATCCAACAAAATCTGGGGACTTGGAAATCTCTCAAACTGCTTTGGAGTTTTGCAAACCTCGTTTAAGCTCATAAATGTTTTTTTCCTCCTGTAATTTAAACTAACATTTTCCTCAAGGTAGAATCAATTAAAAACATGTTATCCTCACTAAAGGGAATGCAGAATTAGACAGGATGCATGGAACAATAATTTCCAGAAAAGCACAGGTGAATGCTCTATATGCATTATGATGGATCAAATGCTTTCCTCACTTTGACCATCACCATCTCTTTGTTACTATGCTCCAGCTTTTTCAATTGTTTTTTTGTTTGACAATCTTGTCCTTGTTTTCAGTGGATCATTTCAGAAACATGAATATGGCATAACCAATATTTATAATATGGCATAACCAATATTTATTTCACTGCACTTTCATAGGTTTAAATGAGGGCAGAATTAGGCCCACTGAATGTCAGTTGTGGGGGGTTTTTTTGTCTCCCTTCCTTTTCCCTTCTCTTCTTATTTTGTAGTCTCTCTGTATTGATTGTCTCTCTGCCCATTCCCTCCTCCATTTTCACTCTGGATTTTTACTGGATTTCCCTCCCCCTCCCCCCCCCCCCCCGCTCCTTTTTTCAATTTTTCATAAATGTTAACATGAATTTGCTAACAAAGTGCCCTGATCAGGTTAAAAAAATAGGCAAAATAAGTTTGCCCATCCAGGAGCTTCATGTTTATTGCTCTCTGGCATGTTTCTAAGGAATGTACAACATCACACCACGCATTTAGAAAGGAGATGATATGTGATTACCTTATAGTTCAGGGGTCCTTGCTAACTATGATATTCAGAAAGCATGTACTGAACTCTTGTTGTTAGAGAGGTTTTTAGATTAAAATGTTTTTTAAAAGGAGGGGGAGATAGAGGAAAGCAGGAGTCCTAATTCCTCTTTGTGGAAGACAAGATATGACAATACTGCTTTTTGTTTTCTGTTTTGTTTAGGCAATAACTTTTGAAGGAGGAAATAAAAATATAGATCCCTCACATAGATACAAAAATAGGACAGCAATTTTTTTTTCTAGGGCGGTGTGTGCATGTGTGTTCTTGTGATAAAGCTGTGAAGTTTTTGGCTGCCCTTTTCTGGCTTCTGTTGTTTTCTGGGGGCTCAGTGGGATAGATAGTTTGTGCTGTGACAGGACATGCCAACAAATTGCATCACTTCTGCCTCGGTGGCCGAGGACAATGATATGCCATATGCCAATGGCAAGAAATGAATGGGGCTCATTTACACTGGCACTGGGTGTCTTCAGCCCTGTCAGTCTTCAGAGGCTATCCATGGCAAATTGGAAAGTCGCACCGGAGCAGCAGCAGCATGAAGAGATGCAGCATGAAAAGCTTCCAGCATTCAGAACTTTATGAATGACACTCAGCTTTCAAAGGAAAAAACCCAAACCAGACACTTTATACATGTATCCGATGCTCTGCAACTTAACCTTTCATTCTCAGAAAGAAATAAAATCACCAATTGTTTCTCCCTGTGCATTTGTACACCAATACAAAAAATCTTTGAGTAAATTCCAGCTGCAAGGAGAAAACAAAAACACAGTAGGTGTCATGCTTCATGCATTCAAAATAGTTTCTCTACTCAAATAGACTGCCACAAAGATTTGCCCCAAAGTTGACCCCAGTGCCTCTGGCTTGCACTCCAGTAACAACAAAACTCATATTTGACCTCTGACCTTCCTGGCAACACATCATTTGTTTCCATGTGTTGAAGCAAGGGATGATGGGTGATGATTAAAGAGCAATGGTTCTGTTGACCTGAGACGCTAATGAGGATGAAATGAGAAGGTCAATGATCATCCTCACATGGCAAACCAAGACAAGTAGCTAATCTGTTGTTAATTGTCCTTTACATTTGTTTTAAGGGCAGCAGCAGAGATAGGTAGCAGTCATATGTCTCCCTTCTTTATAATCATTGTAATTAGCATCATAATCAGAGTTAGGCACGCCTGGGGAAGCCTGAAACCTGCTTGGCAAGCAGGATCACATTTATTTATTTATTTAATTTGCATGAATTCAGGGCTAGTCAAAGATGCCAGACAGATAAGCGTGGAGACAGAAGGCTTCCATTCATCTACATAACAGGTACAACCCAGGCAGCTACAGTGCAAGCTTCTCTCCCTCTCTCCTTCCCCCAGGGTCTCTAACCTAGCCTGGATGACATGGTGGTTCATCTCCATGGCTATTCACCTCTTAGACTCTCCTGTGAGCCAGTTAGCACCAGTATTGCTCATTTAAGTGATATTGGGAACTGGACTCAGACAATCAAATCTTTTCACAGGGACCACTGAACACCAAACAAGGATTGGTCACTGTCAGTCTGGGCTGGAGTTCAAATGGAAAACTAGAGAGAAAAGTTCCACTCCTCCCACTTCCAGTCCCTTGAGCCATTCTCACATGTGTGGTGTGCGCATCAACATTTCCTTGCAGGGTAGCTTTTCTAAAGGTTCCAAAATTTCACAGACATAGAGCAAGTCAATGGGTAAACCTAATTAAGCAATTAATTTGACATTTTGGGGCTCAAAACAAGTCAACCTGTAAACTGTTGATACTTTTGGCATAGCTGGCACTATGAGGGGAAAGAGTGCATATGCTGGATGTTTCATTGCCCTAATCACAACCCCTTTTCTATTATTAATTCATTTGATACATTCAGATGCAAAACTCTCAGAAGTGTTCATTTGGGACCTAATATGTTTGCTTTCTAACACTTTCAGAAGGAAAATATATATTCATTATTGTAAATATTTAAATGAGCTGTTTGTTATTGTTTTGGTGTTTGGTACACACTCCTACTTTCTCTTCAACAATTTCAAACAGTTCCTGATATATGACAGTCATATATATATCACAAACTCTGGATTAGGTTTAAACTGAGATTGATGCATTTATTTTATCCTTAATCTTGTATTTCACTTCCTCAGCCATGTATTGGCTTCATGCTTAAAGCATTTTCTTTCCCACTACTGCACTGTGGTGTCATTTTGGTGGGATTTCTTTTAGCCTTATTCTCCCCTTCACATCTAATGGGCGCATTCAGGCAGGCAATGAGAAGCAAATCTACTGCCCAAATGGCAATCAGCTGGTGAGCTAAAGCCTGAGAGCTTTAAAGTATTTGTCTAGTGAAGAGTTTACTGCAGTGCTAATCATAACACACTCTTTAATTACTAATTTGGATTAAGCAGAAGGGTCAGAGGAACCATCTTGACAATCCTTGCCTATCAATGCCCTTTTCCTGCCAGTTAGTACATAGACAATTTCAGAGGATACTGCCTCTGGTTCTTACACCTCCACTGCCACCTGCCTTCACTCTTTGTCTTGTACAGCACATTAGTCACAAGTTACACGCCACATATGGCCATTGGGTTCAATGCAGCACCTTCTCAGGTATGAGTAAAACTGATTTATAGACTAGAAGAGAGTCTGGGCTAGCAATCAAAAATAACACTTATCTTTTTCTACTGTTTTGAATGGAAGTTTTGAAATGGATCTGTTTTTCTGTAAGCCCTTGGTACAACTCGAATGGCCATTGTAATTATGTGATTTGTGGTAGTCAAGGCCAAACAAAAGCAGAATTCCAGACTAAACGAGATGAACAGCTGTTCTGCTTCTATTGTGCACATGGAAGACGATGAGTTAAAATACTATATGGTTGAAATTGGGGATCTGATCTCAGTAGGTTAGGTGTATAAGTTACAAAATGAATGACATTCCTTACACTTTCCACACAAAAAAGTGCTTTTTACAATGAAATCTGAAATAATCTATCACAAAAGTTTACATTCAGTCTTCCATTATAACCCGCTGGACAAATTCTGTTCTCAGTTACATTTGGTGTAAACACAGAGTAACTGCATTGGCTGCAATAGAGTTATTTTGGATTTATGCCAGTGTAACTCATAGCAGAATGTGGTTCATCATTTTCACATAAATTCTACTTTCTAGATGAAATTTCCCAGACTTGGACTTAGTCCACAGGTGATTTTTATTTTATTTTATTTTGGAAAATCTGTTCAGCCACTTCTTGCATTATGGGAGAATTTTTAAAAAATGATTTTTTCAGCTTTAAAAAGCTGCTATTCTCAGGGTTCTGTTGGGATAATGTGGCTGTAGGAGATTTTAATGCATCATTGAATCACGCACAATAAAACCTTCTTAAAATCTGCCATAATGTCAGCAACCAGAGAAAATTACTGGCATGCCAAGTATGGCAGATCCTAGCATTTTAAAGTCTCTGCAATATTTGCTGCATTCTGCAAATTCTGGGCTAGATTGTGGTACCTTTACCCCCTCTAAGATGTGCTTGACTCCCCCTCTAGTCTCACTGCCTTAAACAGTACCACTTGTGGAGCGATGAACTATCCAACATGAGAAGGATAACATCATCTAGTGCTCTTCTTGGCAATTAATGACATATCTACGCTTCTTACTTTGAATCAGTCCTGGACATCATCTCTGTGTTTGTATGACACTCAGTTTTTCCCTCAATTCATACTAACCACTCAATTCTCCACATGTCACCCCGAATCACCAAAAGAAATTAATAGGGAGAAGGTTTAATACAAACAAGATGAAGACCCTTTTCACACATGGACAATGAACCTGTGGAACTCATTGGCATGGGATGTTGTGATGGCCAAAAGTATAAATGGGTTCAAAAAAGAATTGGATAAATTCATGAAGGAAAAGTCCATCAATAGCTATTAACCAAGATGGTCAGGGATGCAACCCCATCTCTAAACCTCTAATAAATAGAAGCCAAAAGGGGAAGAGAGGGTTGGATCACTCCAACTGCAGTGTTCTGTACACTCCTGCTGATGATCTGGTAATGGCCACTGTCAGAGAGAGGATACTCTCCTAGATGGATCATTGGTCTCACCAGTATGGCGGTTCTTATGTTTTGACCTTGTCCTTTCCTAGCTAAGCTATACCTCTGTATTACTGAATACTTCAAAGACTGAAGTCCACCTTCTGAGTAAAATGTCCTCTTTATCCTAGGCCTCTGATTTCATTATCACTTTCCTTAATTCAGATTTTGCTCTCAAGGGCCAAAAATCTTGGGACTGTCTTTGATGCTGTATTTTGTTTTACCTTCCACTTCTACCTTCTCTGCAATTCTGCTGGTCGCCACATCTGAAACATTATCAGAATTCATCCTTACTTTTACCCTGCCCCTGTTGAAATCCTTATTTGTGGTGTAGTCACTCCCAGTCATACTAAAGCCGTTTCCTCTCTTATGGTCTTCCTAAATCCCACAGTCTGAACTTCAAAAAGTCCAAAATACTGAGATGGGACTAAACACTGCTCTGGGGATGGGAGCATATCACTCCCATCTTCTGGTTTCACTGGCTTCCTCCCCATCTCCAACTGCAAATCAAAACTTTCCTATTCACTTCCAATGTTCTGCAAAGACTTACCCCACTGTAGTTCTCTGATGTCATATCCACCTAATCTTCTGCCTTTTTACTTTGTTCTTTTAATGTTGGCCTCCTCTCTCACCTCTCACTGTGACTGCATCATTTGAAGGTTGCTTTTTTCATTTGTGATGCCTCTTGCATGGTGGTCAGCAGTGAGATAGTGTTTCCCTGTGTTAATCAGTTACTGCACAGCTACCTCCTATTCTAAGGTTGAGGTAACTGTGGTATCGCAGATACAACTGTTGGCAAATGCTGGCATTTTAATGGCAACTTCTGTGCTAAGATTTCTCTCCTTCCCTTTAAGTCATTTTAAAATCACCTTTAAAATCTTCTCTGTCTCTTCAACTTACACTGACTCCAAAAACTGCTTTGTGAAGCCATATAAAAATAAAATGTGGTATATCCAGGTGTGTGCAGACAGGACAAATCTTAAGCCACTTTCAACCCTTGATCTAACCACAAATTATGTGAATCAACCACTTTCTGTGTACAATGGAGCTAGGGAAAATGATGCAAAAAAACCAGCAACCCACAAAACATCCTATTTATTCACATTATTTTGTGAATTTGCATTGGCTGTGTTCATGCCCTGTTTTGTTCACTTTTGACTAGATCTTCATTGTTTGAGAATCCACATCTCTCCTCAAGTGACACTGTAGCAGCTCAAACACCGAGGTGTCCTTGTGGCACCTTAGAGACTAACACATTTATTTGGGCATACGCTTTCGTGATTTTTGCTGATACAGACTAACACGGCTACCCCTCTGAAACCTGTAGCAGCTCAGTCACCTGAGATGCTTGAGCTAATAGCCACTGGTTTAAACAGGAGGGGACTGACATCAGGGCATCGTTGGTGAGTGGTCCTTGCCTTTGGAATTGTCTTTCTTCCTTAGCTTCTTTTGGTCCACAAGAGGTCAGATTCCATGATATGCTGTTTCCCCTGACTTTCTGGCTGTAAGATAAACTGGGTAATGCAGTGGAGCTTATTTCTGGAGCTTGAGGAGAGGGACCAGTGAAACTTCTTTGTTGTTGTGGGAAGGCTTTTCAGGTGATCTGGTTATCTCATTTTGGGGGAGGTGGTTTGTTTGTTTGGAATTATTATTTTTACATGCTTTGATTAACACTGGACTTTGATTAACATTGGACTTTGATTAACAAGGACTCATTGTTGTTTTTGCTGATACAAACTAACACGGCTACCCCTCTGAAACCTGCAGTCACCTGAGACTCTGAAACATTGTGATTTTAATGTTTATACTGTTCCTAAATAGGTATAAATGGGTATACATTTGAATAAATAAACAGCACATTTGAATGATCAAATTTTACTGGCAGAAATGTACACAGGTAGTGATTTTTAACGTAATCTGTGTGAGTATTTGTTAGATTTAGATGCTGGAAATGTTTGGGTGGGAAGTACTTATGTGGTCATCCAATCAGGGAACAGAAATAATGTCATGTTACTCATATGACCAATCACAACTAAAGCTAAAACTTTGAATAGTTGGGATATTCATTAAATAAAAATGAACAAAGAATACATTTAGAAAAATGATAATCTACTTGTGAATATCTCACAAGTAGAAAAAGAGGCAAAATGTATCTAACAAATCACTTCTTGAGAATTTTTCACTCAAGCCTAGTGCAGAGTTTCTTCATGTCTTCATGCACAAGCAGTAATTTCCTATGAATGTGTGCAAAACTTATGGGCCACATTTTGAAAATATAGGCCATGTTGTAGATACTTATATAATAAATATAAGCATCAGTATGCAAGTGAGTATAAAATACTTCTTCAAGTATTGTTTGTGCGTTGTAATCAACAGAATAACGTGTTCAGAATCAAACTACACCTGTTCTATGCCACACATCTCACAGGAAATTATAGCTTAACTTCTGTAACCAGAAGCAGAGACATGTCAGAAGCACATTAAGTAAGTAATCTGCCTGTTTTCTTTGACACAAATCAACTCAATTCTCAAGAACTCCACTGCAAAATATCACTTTCACACTTTTATTTGACAAGTGGCAGGGTCACAAGTTGTTAAACCTTTTGGCAGCTAACACACATATTAAAAGAGAATTTGCATCTCATTGGATTTGATCCCACAAATATGATTTTCCCAAATAGAAGTTTATTAAATGCTTCCTCTAATCATTGTAAACATTTTTTCATAACACATGGCTAATTTGTAGCATGAATTCTGCTTGTAGTCAATCAGTAATCCTCTACGCAACACTGACATGGAAATTAGTATATCTTGCACAAGTTAGATGTTCATTGTAACTCAGTGTTAACTGTGGATTGGTACTGACAATATCCTCTACTTCATGGCATTGTCCTCGGTAATAAGGGCAAAGTTTTGTGCCAGCATAAGGGAATTATTGAAGAGACAATTTTGGTAGAAGAGTTTTAAAGCCCAATCAAACTTCCAATGAATTCCCTGGGAATTGGACTGGATCCCTAATGAATAAGTAGATTTTGTATTCAACATTTAGCTACATCTAATTGTTACTTAATAGCTATAGTGAGACAGTACTCACTGTTTTTCTTTGGTTGTTTATGGACACTTGTCACATATAATATATATAATTCAAGACTTACTGAGAATTCATTACTAATATAGCAAATAAGTAATTTCACTGGAATTATTCATTCAGGTCCAGAACTAAATAAATAACAAAGACTAGAAAATTTGTTTATTCATTACAGTATTACAGATTTTAAAATGTCATCCCATTGCCGTTTTCACAAACAGCCCATAGTTTCATGTAGTGGGAGGCTGGACGCAATTATTTGAGTGGCTTTTTTCTGTTGTTGTTGTTGTTGTTAGCTCTAGGTAAACCTGATGAGCTATAGATGCTGCCTACAAACTGACATCATGACGCATGGATAGAACAGAGATGTTTGGTCAGATTCTCTCAGACTAATGCTGCCATGTACAAAGAGCATTTGATCCCAATGTTGATACTCAACAGTGTGAACATGTAGAACATGACAACTTGCCATAAAAGCGTAGCACTGATGGTTTGTGTAGGTCTACCTGAGCAATTAATTTTCTGTTCTTAGGACCCTCCATCTTTACAACTTTGTAAATCTCTTCTTATGTTTATACATATAAATAATTTAAATTGATCCCAGCAGCCTGAAGCACTAGACCCTGAAGCGATTCACTTGAGGGCGGGCAGGCAGACCCCTTGATAGCTTACATCCATTGGATTTTCCATAAAGAGAGGATAGTTTGAATCTATGTCCAGTGTCTCCATAGCACATCCTTTAACTACCCTACTCATGCACTATCCCCATTCAGAGCGCCCCATTTTCAGTGCTGCCAGCTACAGGCACACCAGTGCAGAGAAGGCTGCAGGCACTGTGAGTCTTTGCAACCTGGCTATAGTAGACTTTTTAACACAGGGCAATATCTGCCCTGGTGTCTGTTGGCCAAATCTGGCGCCAAACCTGGGTAAATTTGACCCACTATGAATAAATTGATCTCACATGAATATCTCATTCAGATAACACAAGAAAATCCTGTTTCAATAATTCAACACGTTAAAAGCCAGAGGTTTGATCCCCTTAAATTGCACTGGACAAGCATAACATAGCTAATGAAAGTCCACTCACATGGCCTAGAACATATGGTACATATTAATTAATACTGCATGGGGTTTCTAGATGTTTTATATTTTCAAATCACAGTACAAATGTTAATGTATCCTCTCACACTGTTCCTCTCCTGGAAGCAATGCACCTGCCCTAAGACTTGTAGATCAGGGCATGCCAGAAAGGGAGGATGGCTGAAAAGAGCAAGTTCATTTTAATGTCTTTGTCCAAATGTAAAGCTTCTATAGCACTCTTTTAGCAAATCTTTCCCGGAGTGCTGAGTTTGAGTGTCAATAACCCAATAACACTGCTCTACAGCCAAAATGCTTCTGAAATAAATGTAGTCAAACTTTACTAATTCTGGGTCACTGAGAATGAAAATGATGCTTAAAATTGTTGATTGGCTCTAGTTTTCAAGATATGCTATTGGGTCAGTATATACGACCCTTGACTTGGGAATGGCGGAGGATAAGTGAGTTATAAAGGGAAGGGATCTCAATTTAAACCAGAAATGACTAAAATACATCTTTGACTGGATCTATGAATAAATCTATGACTGGGTTTGGACAGTACTTGCTTTTTAGGCAAAACAATGAATGATGCAATCTGAAGCTGGTATTGCGTCATACATGATATGAATTGCATCATGTTATTCCTAGAAGTCATGGATGATGCAGTCCTAACGAAGCTTACATCACTCTGCTGAACAAATTGCCCTATATCAGCTCTAGAAATCATATAGTGTCTTGCTCTCTTATTTGTCAGTGTTTGATTTTGCAAAGGGACACATTTCTGTTTAGCCAAAGTGAGCAGAGATGCCTCGTACTTGTGTGAACAGTGCAGATAACTTCTGCTATGTTTGTGGTGAAGTGACTTTTGCATCACAAAAGCGCAGTATAACCACTATGGTTAAGAAAGCCTATCACCTTTATTTTGTCTGCAAAATTGGAGATCAGGACAAGAGGTGGGCCCCACACATATGCTGCAACACTTGTGCAACAAATCTTCGCCAGTGGTTGAACAGGAAAAGGAAATCTATGCCTTTTGCAGTGCCAATGATTTGGAGAGAGCCAACAGATCATACCAGCAATTGTTACTTCTGCATGGTGCCTCCAGTTGGGAAAGGTGTGTCGAAGAAGAAAAAGTGGACTGTGCATTATCCAAACATTCCATCAGCTATACGCCCAGTACCCCACGGAGAAGGACTGCCGGTTCCTGATGCACCAGAATCATTCTTACTTGAGTCAGACGAGGAAGAGGAAGAGGATGAAACTTCTGGTCCTGAACCATCAATGTCACAGGACCCACATTTTCTCCCATCCTCCTCTGAACCACACCTCATAACACTAGGTGAACTGAATGACCTTGTCAGGGATTTGGAACTACCCAAGAGTAAGGCAGAGCTGTTGGGCTCCAGACTACAGCAGTGGAATCTCCTGGCAGGTGATGTTAGGGTTTCCATGTTCCGTGACCGTCAAAAGGATCTTGTCCCATTCTTCTTCGTGGAAGGTGATCTTGTAGCCTACAACAACATCGATGGTGTGATGGCAGCCATCAACATCGTTCACGATCCAGATGAGTGGAGACTGTTCACTGATTCATCGAAGACGAGTCTTAAAGCTGTTTTACTGCATAATGGCAATGTTTTGCCATCAATTCCAGTTGGTCATGTAGTCCATATGAAGGAAACCTAGGACTACATGAAACAACTTTTGAGGTGCATAAACTATGACCAACATCAGTGGCAGCTTTGTGGCGATTTGAAGGTTGTTGCTCTCTTGCTTGGTCTGCAGACTGGATACACAAAGTACTGCTGTTTTCTATGCAAATGGGATAGTCGTGCAAGAGATTCCCACTACATCAAGAAAGATTGGCCACTCCGACAGTCATTGGAGCCTGGGAGGAAAAGTGTTCAGCATCCACCACTTGTTGAATCAAGGAAGATTTTGTTACCACCCTTACACATCAAGCTGGGTCTGATGAAGAACTTTGTCAAGGCCATTGACAAAACACAAGCAGCTTTCAAGTACCTCCGTGGAAAATTTCCAAGGTTAAGTGAAGCTAAGATAAAGGAAGGTGACTTTGTTGGTCCTCAGATTCGTGAACTTCGAGATGATGCATTTGACCATGCACTGCGTGGCAAGGAAAAGACGGCATGGAAAGCCTTCCAGTTAGTGGCAATAAATTTTCTCGGAAACAACAAGGCAGACAACTACAGGTTGTTGGTGGAAAACCTCCTCAAGGCATACAAAAGCCTTGGTTGCAACATGTCACTAAAGATACATTTTTTGCACTCTCATCTAGATTTTTTTCCACAGAACTGCGGAGCAGTGAGCGACGAGCACGGCGAGCGATTTCACCAGGACATTGCAACAATGGAGAAACGCTATCAGGGCAAATGGAGCCCATTAATGCTTGCAGACTATTGCTGGACAGTGACAAGAGATGCTCCATTTAATGAATACAAGAGACAAGCCAAGAAGCGCCGAGTAGATACTGAATAGGACTAAACTATGTACATAATAGTTTTTTGCCTTTTGTTTCATAATAAATTTTATTTATATAACCCTTTTGCTGATTTTTAAAGTGTTACATAAATAGGACAGGTGGAAATATTATCATGTAAAGCAACCATAAACACATGAAAAGAAACTAGGTTTACAATTTATGATTAAAACTCTACTATCTACACAATATACATAGACATAACATGTAAAAACTTAAATATCTTAGAAACAGTAGCCAATCCGTTGTTTTAATTGTCATATTTGAATTCAGCACATCAAAATACATAATAAATAGCACATTTTATCTCTGAAGCAGACGACTTCTCAAAAATTGTAGACCAGTGTAACAGGCAGAAGTGTATGACCAATAAAACATAACCTGTAATCATAAGCAGAAAGGGAAAGAAATGGGGAAACACTGGTGCATTGTATTTTGAAGACATTTATCACCCTGGTATCTAAGAGCCTGATCCAAAGCCCATTGAATTTGATGGGAACCCTTCCATTGACTTCAATGTGCTTTGGATCAGGCCCTAAATGCCACTTTGTTTTGGTCAGTGTGCATTAACAAGTTAGAAAGATATGCCTGTAAATTGCTATAATTATTTACTGAACATACTTCATGTATGTGGAAAGAAACAAATAGAGAAGCAAAACCAAGCAGGGTATGTATTCCATTGGCCAGTTTTTTAAAGGCTATTAACACAAAACATTTCTTGCCTTTCTGCAGAATGTATATATTTTCCTGCGACAAGCAACTCCATGTGTATGTGTGTTACAAGATGGACAGAAAGACACAGACAATATGGACAATGTCAAAATAGGAAAATAAATTACGTGTGCAAAAATAGCTTTAGATTAGCTTCTTCACTCTGGGGAGGAAAAATATTGGCACATGATTGTTCTCTTAAACTTCACAGCTCAAATTTATTTTTTAAACACTGCATGTATGATCTCTCCCTGTCATCCTCTCTCTTCACTTCCCTCCTCATAAGTATCTTTAAACTGCTCTCCTATTTCCCCCTTGTTTTCTTCTGAGACTGGATATGAGATCTGGCAGACTGTCCTTCCATCAGTGAACAGAGTCTAGTGTACCATTAATCGGGTCAGCCAATCAGAATGCTGGGATTAGCATATTGTACAGACACACTTAATCAGGTCTACTATACAGTTAATCATGTGTACACTAATAGTTATGGGGGATTAACCATTTAGGACTATAACTCTGTGTTCTGATTGGCTATGTTTCCTACCTGTTAACTTTCCCTGTTTTCCTTTTGTTTTTTTTCCCCTCCACCAAAAATTTTCACTGTTCAAAATGTTTCTGGGAGGTTGCCTGCGTAATTAAGGATTAGTCTTTAAATAATAGAAAGAAATCATAAGTGACTTCAAAAGTAACTCCTTTACATATACATTTCTCTAAAAATAAGGCTACTTGAAAGGAAAGTTTATTACTTTGTTTCCTCAATAACTATCCTTGATTTCAAGGGCGGTGAATACAAATTACAGTTTAATCACCAAATATGTTCATCATGGGGTTAGATTTTGAATTTGTAAACTAACTTTTAATAGCAAGGGATTTGTTTTGTATTTATTTTTGGCAGTCGAAAGCAAAACATAATAATAAGATTGTTGGACTATTCACCATAATGTATTAGAGTAAAAACGAGCAGCAGCCAAAAGTAATCCCTCAAGTCATCTTGTAATTGAGTGTTTGCATATAGTCGGGGCTATCAGTGGTGAACAACACTGAAGATTCCAGTCAGAGTGAAGGGTGGAGAAGCAAGGGAAGGGGGGAGGAATGAGAGAAACAGAAAAAATGAGCCTGCCAGTGGTTAATTGAGCATATAGATTCCTAATGTGTCAGGCACTGCCCTCTCAGATGAAGGATGACACTTTTTAGGACTCATCTTCCTTTGTTACCATTTTAAGACTAATGAAGCCTGCAATTCATGAACCTGATGCTGGACACTTACAGCCAGGGACATCAGCACCTCTGAAGAACATAAATTTGTATTTAGAGGTTTTAGATATGTTCATATGTGGACAAATAGTATTGATCTGTAGTAGAGGTATCCTTTAAATGTGTGTGTGTGTAGATAATATTCCAGACAAAAGCAGTTTTCAAATACAAACTGTGTTACCAACATCTACCCATTCTTCAGTTAACTTTTATAATCAGGCAATCCTGTGTTTGCCAGAACATTTTTGCACTTTTTCAGTGAACCAGGCCTGTTTACTTTTATAGTCTCTAAACATCAAGGATCCATTATTCCAAAGTTTGTTTTTTTTCCCTCCTGCCTTCAGGTCACTCGTTAATGAGCTGAGCACCGAGAAAGGATGGAATCTATTACAATGGGATATCGGTAGAAAGTTTTTCTTTATGGTTTCATAGATTTATGAAAGCAAGAGAGAAAGAGAAGTGATGTTTATCAACCGTCCATTCAGATACTGTTCCTTGGAGATTGATGACTGCAGTTTGGACTTGATCAGATAGGAGTTGGGTTCCAGTTGAAGGAGTGACTGGACCCTCTTTGGCCCCTGGCCTGTATAATCTCTGACCTTTCTAACCTCTGCAGGGCTTCCTTTATGAGAGTTCCCGGCCAGATGGTCAAGTCATCAAAGCTTTATGAGCACAAACTCCTTTTACCACTTCACAGTTTCTTCCATCCGAAAAGCAGACAGGGTGGAAGTGTGAGGAAAAGAGACTAAAGGTGTTAAAGATAAAAGCAAGACACAGAGGTACCTTCCTGCTGGATTCCTTGCATGTTAGTATGATGTGCGTGAGTATGATGCTTGCTGCCCATGTACATTATATACAATTTTGAATTCCCAACTAGCATTGCGCATGTCAGCAATGCTACCAGCATATGATATATCCTCCAGTGTGAATAGTTTATATGAAAAGCACAGAATTACTTCCTCTAGATGCAGTAAGCACTTGTTTACTGTACTTCAGAAATTAAATATCTTTTAAAAATATTCTTTAAAAAAATCTTTTCTCTCATTATTTTTGCCAGTTTTCATCTATTATTTCATCTATTATTTCATCTATTATTTCTCTGTGAGTTAAAAACTGCAAAAGATCACTGCCTCTGATTTAAAAGAGCTGATTTGTAACAGCAGAGAGTGTTACCTACCTTCTCTGCCAATAGGTGACTTAAATTACATCAGTCCCTAGCACAGCAAAGTGACCTTCTTAACTTTATGAGAACTACTCTCCAGTTTCCACCTGCTTCCTGTGGAAACAGCCTCACTTATGAGGAAGTCAATTTTCAAGCGATCCTTCAGGAGGACAGTTAACTCAGTCACCAATTCCTGGATTTGAGGGTTACACTTTTCCAATTAAAGAACACACAGAGAACAGCAAAACCTGTAAAACTGCAACATTACTAAGACATGTTATAACAATTCTTTGATGTACAGAGCTAATTTTAGAGCCTTTGAAATCAATTCCTATCACTAGCAGGTAAAGTCAAAAATAGAAGACCCATGAATCTGGGTGAGGTCAGACTCCTTTACAGGTTCAGGTTGATTGGTTTGCAATAAAACCACTGAGATCTGCTAGTTTTTAATGAGCTTTTCTCTGAAGAGGTGAACTTGTACTTTCACTGGGAGTTGTTCATGAGGGTGCATTCCATGTGTCTGTCACAAAAGTTACTTCCAGACCTGGCTGTTCACCTGCATTAAAAATCCTCACGAGGGTTCATTGCTGTTAACCATAAAGAGAAACAAAATATTTCATACTGGCTCATGCATTGTTCACATACTTGGGGCAGATTCTCAGCTGGTGCAAATTGACAAGTCAGTTGACTTCAACTGCAGTCAATGGCGCTATGACCAGTTAAGAGTCTGCCCCATGGCTGGGAAGAGGGAGAGGCTTAAATACTCAGGGTTTTTTGGCAAAGCAGGGACAACGAGTATTTTCAGAAGCAGCACCAATGACCTGCTGTGCCATAGAGGTGGTAGTCCACTAGGAGAGTTTGAATGAAAAACCTTTGTCGGAAGTACATTCAAGAAGGTTAAAGAGTTCCTTACAAGAGTATAGTCCCAACACACAAATATCAGCCACATACACCTCTACCCCGATATAACGCGACCCGATATATCATGAATTCGGATATAACGCGGTAAAGCAGTGCTCCAGGGGGGCAGGGCTGCGCACTCCGGTGGATCAAAGCAAGTTCGATATAACACGGTTTCACCTATAACGCGGTAAGATTTTTTGGCTCCCAAGGACAGCGTTATATTGGGGTAGAGGTGTATGTGGGTTTGGCTTCAACACTGATTATTATACATATTTGGTTTAGGTTTATGTAGACCCTTAAGACTTATGACTATACCACCATGATCTAATGTAGCTCATTATATTAGAAAGTGCTTATAACTTGGGCCATTGATTGCTGCCAGTCATGCATGCATTTTCCTTTGACATCACTGGGAGATGCATAGATGATGAATCAATCAGCATATGTCCTGAGTCACAGCTGGGCAAATAATTCATAATTCATCATTTACTTTAGCCTTCAAAATGTCTTCCCATCTGAAGTTTGTTTTCCATGAAAATTCTGCAGTATTTGCTAAATAAAAAATTATCACTTTTTGCAAATCTTCACCATTTGCAAGAATAGTTGCAGAAAACAAACCTAAAGATGCTGTGAATATATATGGAGTAGATTAAAAAAATAATTGACTATTTCCAGAATGTATTTTGCAATACTTACCAAGATCTATCCCTGAGTATTAAAGATACTATAGAAAATTGAATTCTGTTGTATTACACTAGATATCTTAAAAACTATGAAGTTCACATTTAAACAATATACTGTTTCTGCTTTGATCAAAACACTGTGGTGAAACTGATTAAGCAAATGTGTTTAAAAAGTATGTAAACCTAAATCATGTCCAGTACTTACAGTACTTACTTATCCACTCTCTTGCTTTTATGAGCAATTGTCCTTTTCTTCATCTTTTAAAGAAAAGCAAAACACCAACATGTTCAGTGTAGAATGTACAAAATCATTAAGGATCTGATTTAGAACTCAAGAAATTCAGAATTAAGTCTAAAACTCTGTCCTTAACTCACCCCACTGTGCTTAGGTATTATTGCACATATGGTATGAACTCCCCACTGTTCTGAGGGCCCCTGATTAAGTGCTGCAATAATGTACCTAGACACAATGTGATGACTTAAGGAGAGAATTTCAGCTTTAACTTTGAATATCCTGGTTCATGTTAATATTATTGGAACATAAAGTAGGTTGTTTAATACCTTATATACAGTGCTTAAAGTAAGCAGCAGCTGCTATGGACTGGGTTCCTGCACTTTTTTTTTTTTTTTTAGTCACAGCGGAGCACCAGCACTTTTACTGAATTAAATGAAAGTTTAGTCATTACAGATGATCAAGAAGAAAATGATGCAAAGAGTGAAACAGAAGACTAAAGGGAAATAAAATCAGAGAGGGTGAAAACAGTTAATTTGAAAATCTAATCAGACCTGTTCAACGGCGTCCATATCTGCTATACTGTACTGGGCCGCCTTCTCATTTGGAATGCTGCTTATAGAATAACCACTTATCAAACATTTCTAAAAACTGGCTAAATCCTGGGGGCCTTAAATCTGGGGATTACATAAAAACAGAATAAGAACTTCAGGATTTGGCCCATTACTAATATAGGGTTTTTATTTTGCCACCTTTACCATGCAGAGTACAACCTTGTTCCACAAGTAGACTGATTTTAATAGGACTACTCACAGAGGAAGGAATTACTCAGCGTGAGTGGCAGAATCTAGCCAATTATAATGCTATGCTTACTGTCAAGTTGTGTACAGGACTGGAGGGGCATTTCATAGCAGAAATTCTGGTGAATCCAACAGGTGATGTAGTTTGGTGTTCCACTGCAATGATATTACAAATGCCAGAATTTTCTCTTTTTGGACTAAATAAACCAGATATCTCAAATTTTGTGATTCCCTGCTAGTTTATAAATGGAAGGTCTTTGGAATGGACCAAATTCAGAGGTGATACATAAGGTGGTGTAAGTCACACTGACTTAGACTCCTTTAGGGCTATTCAGACCCTCTAGCATTCTGCAAGGGAATCTAAGTGGGTGTAATTTACAAACCAGTAACCCCCCTCCCAAAAAAAGTGTATGTTAAAGAAGCCCCCAGCTTAGTTTAATGTGCACCTTCTTTCTGTTCCTTGGTTTGTAAGTTACACCCATTTACACTTCCTTATACATAAGTAAGAGTGGGTCTAAGTAAGTATAATGGGGTCTTGAATAAAACTATATAGCCTCACTTCAATATTAAGGTCCAGATCCTGAAGTCCTTGTTCAGTGTGTACTTTCCCCCCATAGACTTCATTAAGAGTTTTTCTGAGGGCTTATCTACATGAACATTGAGTTCTCAGCAAACTGGAGTGTGAATCTATCCCAGACTAGCCTGCCACATAGTAACTGCACATGTAAGCCCTGCTGATGTGCACTAATACTGCATTAGTGTGTTTTAGTTTACTTCCATTTCAAAGCGGGTAGATCAAAGCACACTAACAAACTGTTAGTGCGCATGAGCAGGGGTCGCATGGAGAATTAGTGCATGGCAGGATAGTGCACAAAAGATTCATACCCCAGCTGGCTGTCAAGTAAATGTTCATGTAGACAAGCCCTGAGTAATAATTCAGTAAGGGCTCCAAGATTTGCCACTGCAGGGATTTTATGATGTTCAGTATGGTTTCATTTGAAAACAGTTATCTGATGCTTTTTTTTTACATTAGGCAAACAGGGAACATTTTTCATTGAGACAATCTCCTTTCCATTGCTTCGCCAGGTAGCCCTGGTGTATCCTGTGCTCCCCATTCAGTTTGGGGTTTTTCCTGAAAGTGCCTGTTGATCTTTTGGGTAGGTTGTTTGACCTCCCATCACAATGAAACAGTTCCACTCAAATACATAAATGATGCAAATATCGGGCAAACATTTTCCCGCTGACGGTTTCTGTCAAATACAGCAATCCCTGTGGGAGCCCTACACTCACTCTGCTGAAGGGTTCTTAACTCATTCTCGGGGATAAAGGGTCTTTCTCAATGAGAGGGAGAGATTTTTGTACATGTCTGTTTCAAAAAGTCTGACATCTAGGTAACATAAGGAGAAGCAGAAGAAAATGAACTTGGCGATGCTCTTCATATAAAATATGTTAATTTCAAATCCCATTTTTGTAAGATTTTATGTGTAATGAAAATGCAATAGAGCACCAATGAGCACATTTATGAGAAGAGAGGAAAGCAGGATCAAGATCTTTTGGTGTTATAGAAAATATAAGACAAAAATATAAACCACAACTAATGTGTTGTTTGGTTGTGTTTGGTTGTCTTCAGGAAATATCTGCAGAGTGGGGGGGGGGAGCGGGGTGTGTGTGTCTGGGAGAAGGGGGGTAAAAGAGAAGACTTGAGTTGCACCTGTGGGGTTTTAGTAGGTTTATGGTTCACCAATTTACTCCTACATGGCCTGGATCCTTCACACTGGGATAAATTTCATGTTACAAAGACGAATGGAAATGAAGAGCTGTGTAATTATTAGTTTTGTTGCTAGCAGATCAATCATTTGAGATGAACTACTCACAAAGGTCACGTATGACCTTTCGGTTGGAATTTAACTGGCACCGCAGTTGTGATTTGCTCACAGCAGCAGTCCCCTGCTGGCTGTATTATAACAGTCTTGGCAGCATTAAAAGGCGGGCCTGCATTCCATGTCATTGGGACTCTTATAATTATGACAAATGACTAAATGTGTTATTTTCAGCAAAGCAATGGCAGTCAAAAGGGGTACTTAGAGTTTGTAAGAGGTGATGGCTGGCGTGGCTTTGAAGGCTTTTCCTTTTTTTTGACTTAACACAGACTGAATCATACATGGCCACCCCACTGATAGCTGAGCAGCGTGTGAAACCCATTTCACACGTCTGTGCTGCCTTACAGCTGCGATGCCCTCTTTTCATCCTCAACAAAACCAGAGCCGGTGGCTGCTGCTGCTTTAAAACAGGCACATGGTTTGCTGGGGGAAACTTTACTGGCTTTGTTTTAATCAGGGATGAATGGGAAATCCCAACCACTGAAGTGTATTTTACTGAAGTCTGGGAGGTGGCGAGGGTGAGGGAGAGGGAGGGAGGAGCGGCAGAGGAGGGAACAAAGCCCAAAAGGAAATGTACTCCAAATGGTGTTTCTGACAGCAGAAAAGAGTCTGTCTGTACATAACAGAAATAAAGTGGGAGCAGTAAAAATGAATGAAAAATATCTATACATGTTTCTGGAAAGTAATCTGGAAAAAACAAACAGCTCACCAGTGTATTATGCCTGCATTTTCTAAATGGTCCAGGAACTCCCATTCATCTCATTGGGAGTCCCACATACAATTTTGAAAATGGGCTAGATTTTGAGAATTTAGTATGCAGTAAAGTTTCTCTGAAATTTGTGAACATCATTCAGTGCTTCTATGAAAATATAACATGCCAAGTAATACATAACAGTGACCTGACTAAACCATTCAAAGTTACTAAGGATGTCAGAGAAGGATGTCTTATGTCATGCATTTTTTTTTAAAACTAGTGGTGGATTGGGTTAAGTGAAAAACCACAGGACAAGCAAGAGACATACAATGGACTTTTACACAGAAGTTAGAGGACCTTGACTTTGCTGATGACATCAACTTGCTGTCTCATTCCCACAGAGACATACAAACCAAAACAAATGATCTCCGGGTCTATGCACAATTAGTACGGTTTTGAAGTACTGCATAATTTGGGCCACATAGACTACAAGATATGGCACCCGGGGAAAAGGAGAGAAATCCAAATATATTACATCAATTTACCAAAGGCCTGGCATGATAAGGAGACCCTTTTTACCACTCCTCTTGCCACAGACCCTGAGTTAGGCCCCAAGATCCCAACAACGGTAAGAACCAGCTCTATTGAGATGGGGGGGACACTACGGGCAAAGCAAAACACTCAGCTTGGCCAGCTGATAAAGGCATTTGCCGTAGGTGTTTTCAGCCCTTCTGGGACATACCCACCTGATGTACTATCACACTGAGAAGGAACTTGGACATACTGTAAGAGAGACTGCTCGACCCTTACCCAAGAGGATGTGAGACACCATAAAGACTGAACTCCAAACTATGCTGGACCTGGGTGTGATGGAGGGGTCACACAGTGAGTGGTGAAGCCCATAGTCCTCATCCCAAAACCTGATGGCACGATGAGATTTCATAAGGCTAATGGAATTTCCAAGTTTGATGCATACCCCATGTGCCTAGGATAGATGAGCTACTGCAACATCTTGGGGCAGCAAGTTTCATGTATACACTTGATCTTACAAAAAGTTATTGGCAGATTCCCTTCACTCCAGAGGGAAGACCACATTTGCCATACCATTAGGACTGTACCACTTTCAGACAATACCGTTTGGGCTGCATGGGGTGGCAGTGACCTTTCAAAGACTAATAGACCAAGTCTTCTTTCTGCATGGGTGATACACCGCTGCTTGTTTAGAAAGCATAGTTATATATAGACAAGATATCAGCCATGTTACCACTGTATTGCAGTTGATCATCAGCATTGGCCTGTCAACCTGTCTAAGTGCAGGATTGGGAACCACGAAGCCACAGACCTGGGATGTATGGTGGGATGTGGGCAGATATGCCCACTTGTGGACAAGGTGCAGGCTTTGGCCAACTACTCAAGGCCCACAAACAAGAAGCAAGTTAGACATTTTCTGGATTTGGCTGGGTATTACAGGCTTTCCATGCTGTACTTTGCAACTATTGCGGCTCCCCTCATTGACCTGATGGGGGATGGGAAACCATGGAAGGTGCAGTGGTTCGATGCTTGCAATAAAGCCTTTAGAACATTAAAACAGAGCTTATGCTGTGAATCGGTGCTCTTCAAGCCTGAATTTTTCAAAGGAGTTCATACCCCACACCAACACATTGAACATAGGGCTTGGAGCAGTACTCTCTCAGATCTTCCCACGAGAGGAACATTCCATATTGTACCTAAGCCGGAAATTATTTCCATGTGAAAATGCATACTCAGTAATTGAAAAGGAGGCCCTGGCTGCTAAGTGAGCCATGGACGCCTTACAGTATTACCTATTGGAGACCTCCTTTTTGCTGATTGCAGACCACGTGCCCATCTGGTGGCCGTACACGATGCAAGACATGAACGCGAGGATCATGAATTGCTACCTAGCCCTACAACTGTACAGATTCCAGGTGTCCCAGGGAGCCAACAAGGCCCAGAAAAATGTGAATTTCATTTCTCAGAGCATGGACACTACACCTGACAAGGACACCATGCCCATCACAAAACACAACTTCCCAGGGTCGTTTTTGAGGAAGAGGGTATGTGATGGGGTGTCTAATCCCCATGCTGACAGGGAAGGTGCTTGGGAGGCTCTGTGTGCTAACATAGCCCTGCCCCTCCAGCCCTGTCAATCGTGAATGGTAGGCAAGAAGGCTTTAAAAGGAGGACGCTGCAGTACACAAGGGGGAAGTCCTGAGAAGGGAGAGACTAGAGTAACTTCCGAACAGCAGGAGGAACCTTTATGTCAGACGCCTCCCAGCTCTGCCAGGAGTTCAGCAGATCCCAAGGGTAAGTCTGATGCAGGAGGGGCTGATGTGGCCGCACAGCCATAAGTATTCCAACAAAGCTGCTACTCTGGCACCACTGAAGTACAGACTTTTTTTTTTATTTGCCTTGTTATTGGCCCAGGAGGTGCTTGGTTCATGTTGACCTGAACTTTTGCTTTTCCCCCACCGAGAAGTAAGCAAGCCCACAAAGGCCAGGCCACTACCATGACTAAGAGGCTGTGGCCTGTACCAGGCCAGCCCTGTGATGGAAACTGGGCATGACGAGGGATCCCAGAGAGATTCTTTTTACAGGGCCCTAACCTATTCTTGCCCCAAGACCTTCTAGGGCCTTGTTACACCACTGATAATGTCCATAGATCCCATGGGCACTTCAAGCAGCATGGTTAATGCCTTGGGAAACAACGCTATCTGATTCGTTGTGCTGTGGACTGTCTCTTCAATGACTTCGCCTAGCCCACCTGAAGTAAAGCAGCTGGCATTTAGCATGATTTGCAAATGGCACAGCAGTGGCTCAGATACAACCTTAACCATGTGTGTATTGCAGATGTTGGATTCTGAATTTGCTAGCCTGAGAACAGCAGAGTAGCAGTTGTTGAGGATTCCTGAAGAGGTGACAGGGAGAAAGGAATAGAGTCCTTTGAACCTGACCCCCCTTGTCAGCAGGTTGAGCACTACACTCTCTTTGCTACCACAGCTCTGATGGCTTGCTATTGGATTCTTGACCCTTCTCCACAGTTGGGGATGCTGGTGAAGAGCTTGTTTCAACTGAAATTAGATGGACACTGCTTCTACATAGCACATGCCAAAAGTTCTTTAATTCCTATTGCCTACAGCAGCTCTAGATTATTTCCTTTTGAGGGATCTAGTAGTAGAAGAGGAAACACTGAATAATGGACTATTGGCAATGTTCATTGGGGTCAAGTATGGTAATTCGTAGTCTCTCTGTGTAGAGGATGAATCATTTTTATGTACTGCACACAATATATTTAAATACAGGGTGCCAGGTTTGCTATACTGCAGTTCATTTTGTCACACATATATCCTTCAGTAAAAAATATTCTGCAGTGGGGAGGTGGTCTAGAGAGGCAATGAAGTACACTGCTGTGTGGGATATCTGATAGCAACTACTTACACAGTTATTCCCCCACTTCCCAGGCCAGCAAGGACTGGGAATATTGTGAAAAGTCCCGATAATACAGTAATCATAAATGATATTTCATTCCTACGCTGGTTGACATATGTAATAGTATTGACAGACTCTAGAAATAAACTGCTGCTGGACATCATGGGTCACATGATTCAAGGCTTTTTTGGGGTGAATTTACATGTACTAGTCCTACAGTATTTTCATTACAATGTCTTTCTTTTTCTGGGTTGATTTCCATGACACTCCAAGCAGCAACAATGCCAACAATGGAGGCAGAGGTGGCAATTGTCTAGCTCAAATACCACAATTCTTGCTTCCCTCTCTCAATTTTTTACCTTTGCTTTATTTTGGAGAGAAGAGAACAGTCAGTATCTCAAAGCTTGTTTTCTCTCTCTCTCTCTTCTACCTTCTCTTGCATTGAGAAGGAAAGAAGTCAGAAATGCAGTTTTGTTGTAAATAGAACTAAACCATAATATAGTGATTTCATTCTGTAAGTTACTTGTTTCTGGACCTCTTTTTTCAGCGCCTGTGTTTGAATTTTCCTATTCTCTCTGTGGTTCAAATTTTTGCATACTTTTTGCAAATTTTGGGGCTACATTTTCTTTGTGTGCCTTTAGGTTTAGAGATGGTAGAAACCAACACGCATTGTTTTCATAGGTTCGAGAACTTAAAGTCTTTTAGAGTAACTCCTAAGAATGATGAGAGAAAAAGAGAGGGATACTTTAAGTATTTTTAACCTCTAGAAAGTACTAAATGTGTTATGATCAGCCAGACTTCTCCAAAGCCCCCTTCCTAATTTCAGTATATTCACAATTCCCATTAAATAGTCTATTAAGTAAATGACAGATAGTTTTTGAGGGGCTTTTTCTTTTGCCAGAGTTTACAGCTGTAGTGAACAGTTTGATGCAGCTCTAATTTCTAGTTATGACATACTGGGAGTGGAGGAGGTTGTCAATTTTGCTTCTCCCTTGGTGAGAGACAGAATGATTTCACACATTTTGCTGCCAACCATTTCATCCTATTCTCCTGAAAAGCTAAGAATAATCACTAAATATTACTTGATAAACAGATGTGATCAACATTTTGGGAATGGCTACTAACTTACTCATAAAGATTATTACCCAATAGGCAAAATCTAAAGATACTGGCCCAGTTTCAGAAAAGTATACTACTGTATGTTTTATATCTAGGAAGCTCACTGCACTTTGCCATAGTCTCTTTCTATAGTGGGGGAAATTACCTATAGTAATGCAAATGTGCACTTCTCTCTTTTCCTCTAATTCCACATCCTTCTTTTCTGCTTAATCAATTACTGAAAGAACAAGATCAGGAAAAGAGCAAGGATCTCAAATGAATAAAACTGCACAAACAAAAATACAACTGTTAGACAGCTTTCAGAGTACCTCTTAATTGAGAAGATGTGACCTTTAATATTAAAACAGAAGTTGGAGTGTATGATGTAGCACATAAGTTTTGTTTTCTAAAGCAAACAGATACAGGGATAAGTTATTGGAACTAACAACTGGCTTTAATTCCCTTTAAACATGAAGGGCCAAAAGCTGAAACTTATAAAGAGGATGCTTGAAGTGGACCAGCTGTCCAGGCCTTTTAAGCCATCTTTACCAGCATCTTCCCCCATTTGTCCTGGTGATTATTGCTTGATTGATGACCTGGTGTGTGCAAAGTGACCACCTGAAAGCTCTGCAGGCTCTAAGAGCCTGGTCAGTGCATATTTGACCCTTAGAGGCCATGGATCAAATATCAGGGTTATATGCATTTCAAAAACTTTGTTTTGATACTTGAAGGGGAAAAAAATTATTCACACTAGGGGGAACGAAGGAGATTAAATATTTATGCTTGAGAGCATCTCTGAAAGGATCTCAAGTGACTGCTGTCACCAGCCTCCTGGTCAACTCTTCTTAGCCTCAGCCCCTTCGTCTTTTCATCTCAGAAGGGTAAAATATATATTCTTCTGAAGAAGAATAGCGGAAAGGCTTTTTGTAGCAGCCTGTGAAGGGATTTTCAGTGAGTGGCCCCTTCTGAAGGAGGAAAGAGGGTTTCCTGAGAAGTGGGTTTTCCACACTGTAATCTGACTCAACAGGGCTCTGAGCTGGCTAATAATTAGCCAGAAACACAGGACAAAGGTTTCATTTGCTGGAATTTCATACATGGTGGCTTAAATAATAGAGACTCCAGGGCCTTTGACCTCAGGGAAGAAATTAGAGGGAGAAAACTGGGAAATTTTTACTTCTTTCTTGTATAATAACATTACATTTTTTTATTTCCAAGACCCTGTTTTCTTGATCAAGTCATGTGGATCAAATGGAAAAGATTTAGGAAAGTCTATAAACTTTTTCATATATTTTTATATGGTCTAAAATATAAATAAAATCACTCATCATGTTATAGTATATAAAAATCACTCTTCAAATATGTGCAGCCTTTGGACACAAGAATAGTCACAAAACAGGTTTTGTTCATTTTCTTACTATATTTTCTTAGTAAGAAACACACAGTAATGTAGCTGTTCCCGTCGACTACTCCACACACACCTTTAGAAACACTTTGAATTACCACTAGGCCACACATTTTTGTTCTTTAAAATGTCCTCTAATATAATCAAATTTAAATTAGTGTAAACATAGTTTTCAAAGACAGACTGTTTATCTTAATGAAAACATGTCTTTTTTTAATTTATATTTTATTTGGTGTGTGTCCCCCCCCCAAAAAAATAAGAACACAAAGTAAAGGAATGGGAAGAGAGAGGAAATAAAGGAAGGAAGTGGATTCAGAGGGGAAATTAGAGCAACATGTTAGTTTCCATCCGCTAGCGATTAACATGAGTCTTACTGTACCACAAATTGTATTTAAATAATTTCATAGCTTTTCATTATTACTTTGTATTTATTTTTTAAAACAAACAGAGCACAGTAGCATCTAATAGTCAAACAGACAATTATATGTCATGTTTATAATACATCATTCTAGGCTTTCAGAATATATATTTTTTAAATATGGCTTGTGTGGAAATAAGAAAAGCGGCCACCAGCAGATGGATTACAATTTTAAATTAACTTATATCGACTATGTGAACTCATAAAATAAACTTATATGAAATTGCAGTTGATGCCAAACAGGGATGAATTCTGGTGCCATTACCTTATTCTGCAAGGAGTCCCACTGAAACCGATGGAGCTACTTGTGGAGTAAAGTAAAACACAATAGCTGAAATTCATCCCTCTTGTGAAGGGCCCACACAAGGCACTCTGCTTCACTTTTGCCCTCATACCCCTCAAAAGGCAGGTGAGGGGCAGAGGAGGGTCAGCAGGCTGAGTGGTTGCAGGGGGGTGCCCATGCCTTGCACACTGTGGAATTAGTTTGTATGTTAGAAATTCACTTTCATTGGAGCTAGCTGCATGATATTATTTCACTGAGTTGGAGAAGGGTGTTTTAAATATGTGTGAAGATGAGACACTGGGATTGGGACTGAATTAAATTTTGGATACTCCCATTCTTCATTAGTGGGATTTGGAAAATGTTTTAAAAAATCATTAGCTTGCAGCTTTTCTCCTCTTATAAAATAGCAACTATGTAATCCTGCTGAAAGTCAGGCATTTCAATCTGGTAAGGAGGGCAGTCTCAGGCTGGCAAAAGCCCTGGCAGTGTGTCTCCACTGGATATGCAGAGTCGGGGATACAGAAGGTGGAGTGCTGGAATTCCTGCCCCCAGCATATCTGGGCTCTGGGGGCAAAGTAGATGATCATAATAGATTTGTAGCTTTTAAGGCCAGAAGAGATCATTGTCATACTCTAATCTGGTATCCTGCATAACACAGGCAATAGAACCTCACCCAGTAATTTCTACATCAAGTCCATACATTCCAGTTGAGGCAGGGGTGCTGGAACAATTTGTATAGTGGGGTGGCTGAGAACCAAACTGTAAAGCCCGTATATGATGGAAACCACTTCAAAACAGGGGTGTGTGGCAGCACCCCCAGCACCTCTAATTCCAGCACCTCTGTGTTGAGGTAGATCATATAGCCTGGAGAGAAAGACTCCAAGTGATGGAGAATCTACCACATCCCTAGGTAAGTTATTCCAATGATTAATCACCCTCACTGTTAAAAATGTGCACTCTATTTCTAGTCTGAATTTGTCTAGCTCCAACTTTCAACCCCTGAATCTTGCTATATCTTTTTCAGCTTGCTTAGAGAGCTGTCTACTATTAGAAATCTCTTCCTCAGATAGATACTTTTAAACTATGATGCAGTCATCCTCTCTTGAATAAACTAAATAAATTGGGCTTCTTTAGTCTCTCACTATAAGGCATGTTTTCCAGATCTTGAATCCAGATTCTTGTCGCTTTTTTCTTACTCTTTCCACTTTTTCAACATTCTCTGTGTAGATACCAGAGTATCCCAATAATGATCTAACTAATGTTGTATACAGAGGTAATACCACCTCCCTTCTTCTACTTAATATTCATATTCTTTTTGTATAGTGCTCATCTTTTTACCTGAATATCATGTGGGACTAAGTCAAATGTCTTCAAGTTTATTATGTTTATACACTTACCTTTATCAACCAACCTCATCTCATCAAAAATAAGTGAAGTCTGATAAGCTCTATTTTTCATAAAACCATGCTGAGTGGCATCAATTGTGCTAACATCCTTTAATTCTTTACTGTTGTGTCTCATATAAGCTTTTCCTTGATATTACCTAGGACTGATGTCAAGGTAATTGGGCTAGTTATTCCGGTTATCCCATTTACCACTTTTAAATATTGGCACATTAGCTTTTTTCCACTTCTCTGGAACTTCCCCAGTGTTCCAAGATTAAAAATATATATATATTAGTAGTTCAAAGAGATCCTCAGCTGATTCTTTTAATACCCTAGGGTGAAAGTGTTCTAGTACTGCTTATTTTAAAAAGTTTAATTTTAATAGTTGCTATTTAACATCCTCCCTAGTTAGTAATGGAATAGAAAGTATTTCCATCACTGTAAGATTTGAATACACGATCCTGCTACTTTCCAAAGACAGGACAGAAATATATATTGAATACTTCTGCCTTTTCTACATCATGATTGAAACTATTATTGTCCTTACCTAGTATTGAACCTATACCAGGGTTAGTTTATCATTTGTTCCTGCTATATTTAAGGAATTCTTTATTGTCCTTCACCCTCCTGACCACAGATTTTTCATTGATACTGAAGTATCAGAGGGGAGCCATGTTAGTCTGGATCTGTAAAAAGAAACCGAGAGTCCTGTGGCATCTTTAAGACTAACAGATGTATTGGAGCATAAGCTTTCATGGGTGAATACCCACTTCGTCAGACGCATCATCTGACGAAGTGGGTATTCACCCACGAAAGCTTATGCTCCAATAGATCTGTTAGTCTTAAAGGTGCCACTGGACTCTCATTTGCTTTTTTCATTGATACTGTTAGCTTCCATTATCAATTGTCTGAATTTCATAACTGCTAATTTGCACTGATTTGTGATTTTATTTCGATTTGCTACTTTCACTCCCCCCTCTTAACCAAGATTATTTTTTAAACCAAAAATAGCTTTCTTACAAGACTACAGAATTGTGGTGTTCGGGGAATCTAAAAAAGCATTCTTATGCAACCTCCAATTATCATTCACATTTTTTTCTTCCAGTCAGTTTTGCTCAGGACAGTTTTCAACTCTGGAAAATTGGCCCTTTTAAAGTACCAAGACCACATATTAGCGGTCAGGATTATATTCTGTTTACACAGTCATCCTTTTTGGCTTTAAAAGCTAAAATCTATTATACCATTGGCCATTACATGGGGAAGGGGATGAGGCCTGCCTCCCCACAAAGGAAAAATCCAATAAAAAGTTCAAGAGGGCATTCTCATGGAACTTTCCACATTCATATCTTTTCATGTCTATGCTAAGAGGTGATCCAGGCCATTGGGTTCAGTAAATGTGCACAAATCCAATCTATATAGATCAGGACAAGTGACAGTACCTCAAATAATGTAGCTCCTTTATCTAATTCCTTTTCATTTCTTCCCTACCTCAAACATTTTAGGCATTATTTGTAAGTAGGTAAAAACACCCACACATTTCCTCTTAAGCAATAATGAGTTTTGTGCATAGATCGCCTATAAACTGCTTTTTAAATATACACTTTCCTTGGCCTTCAGGCATTTGTTTCTTTAGATTTTTAATTTATGGTGTATCCGCTTGCATTAAATCACGACTTTACTTGACATGATCCATCATAAATGTTGAACTCCTTTAACAGGAATGTTTGTGTGATGATAAATGTGGATAATCAGTTTTAAAATGAAAAGGAATGAACCAAGGTGTATTCTTATGACTATTTAAAAATTATTAGCATCGTTCATCTCGCTTACAGACAGGTCAATTTGTGCTTGGTCATATAAAAATAAAATTATAGCACACAAAAAAATAGTAACACATTAGGTTTTACTTCTTTCTAAGAGGAGTGCATAATAAATTAATGTATTAAGAAGATAGAATAGTATACCAGACTTGGTAACTTCTGCAGCTGTAAAATTCCAAGTGTGCTTGCTAAAGAAGATGTAGGTTTATTATGCTTGTCATGAAGTCTAATACAACAGATTGTGTTTGAACTAGACCTTGTATTTATGGACACCTGAAGTTAAAAAAAGCATTTGTCTTTTAGATAATCAGGGCCCAAAGGCCCAAACCATATGATGATTTGCAAATGAAAATGCTAATGTGTTTGTCAGGTTTAGCTGAAAGTGATCACCACTTCAGACTTTGATACAGAAAACCTTGTTGTTTTATTTTAACATTATACTGGCAGCTCAGCTGATTGTCAGTGGGAAAGAAACTCTTTAATTTCTAGATTATTGATCTAAATATGGCCCAGGTCTGAAATGACCACAAACATTAACCATTGTTTAGCAGTAGAACGCTGCTTTTATGGGGTGAGGATGTAACCATAAAACAAGACATTTTATCCAGAGTATCTAGGATAAAATTATTAGGTTTGGGAGAGCTTTTATCAACACAATTGCCCCAGAATTGCCCCTTATGTCTCCTGATGACTGTTCAGTGACTTACATAAAATGTGTCAATGTTCTCTCCACACAGTGGACAAGCATTTCTATCACAACAGTCACCATGATTCTAAACCGGTACCAGATTGCTACTACTCATCAGGGAAACCAAGAACTGAATATATAAGGAGACTTTCGTTCCTAGAGGTGTTCCCTCCAGAACAGCACTGAGGGTAAGGCATATTGGCAGAGTAGTAAGAGGAAACTGAGTGGTCATTGTCCTTGCTCTGTGAATTAAAAAATAAATAAATACAAGACTTCAAGTTCTGGTACTGTCAATCTGGCTTGAACATATCATGTTGTGGCATAAACTATCCAGTTATATATGAAAACTGGCCTACAGATTTACAGCTAGAGAATGGTAAAATTTTAGCCTCATTGAATGCTTTTAATAGTCTTTAATTACATGATCAAATGTTACTTTTTCTGTAGGACCACTACCTCTTTTCAACTCCCTCATTTACTAAACAACCTTGCTTTATTCGCCATCCAACCTGTGCACTGAATGAGGCAGGGATCCTGTGGAAAAAATACTACATGATCATATTTTAACATAGTGAATAATTTTATTCTTCATGTTTTCTAAATGTACTTACTGTTTTGCATATACTAAATATAATAATAATAAATCTTTGAGCATCGCAGCATCCTGAAGATCCAAAATTATTTTACATCTTCAGTGTAGTGAATACTTTATCCACCAGTGAAATTAACTCATTCTGAGTGGAATATATTAGCAATACTGGAGAGCAGGTTTTAGGAAGTGAAGAGTAACTTCTACATTTGAAACTACAGAGGGAATTTTGGTGGGTACAATGTAATCACCCAAATTGGAATTTGTCCAGGACACCAGGATTAACACTCTTACTCATGCTACAAGTGCCTGGAGAATTAATCTTCTTTTAATTTAGATTTCATCCAGAAGATGGCAAGTTCTGCAACATAATATCACTTAGCACTCTACTGGTCCATTACACAAAACTTGCTTGAAGAAAAGAGTGTTACCTAATAAATCATCAGCATCTCTCCCTGAAGCATCCAGCCTTTTCTTGGTGGTCAGTGGTAAAAGTATTGACCAACACTAAACCTGCTTAGTGCATGAAATGATGAGAGCATAGACCAAGGCAGGATGGGTGGAGGCCAAAAACTTTCATACCGCTTTTTCTTAGTTACTCTCTTTAAAGAAATAAACTTAAAATAGAAAAGCCTTGTCTGTAAAAACGAATTATTGACCACAGTGAATACTATTTGGCAATACCAAGGCTATGGCTACACGTGAAGCTGGGAGTGTGATTCTCAGCTCCATAGATATATTCATGCTAGCTTTCATTGACCTAGCGTGCTCAGAATAGTAGTATATCACAGTAGTATGAGAAGTGGTATGTGATGGCATAGGCTGCCTGTGTGACTGTGTCTACACTACTATTTTTAGTGCACAAATGTCAATGCAAGTGTCCTCAATAGGGCCGGGATTTCAACCAAATGTTTAAAAGGCTCAGTATTTCTAATAGGACTGTATTTTTTTTAATGACCTCTAGAGTTTGTGCACGCAAGCCAACATATGAGTGCACAATCTACATAGTTAGTGCATGCAAATGGACATTTGTGTAAAAGAGTCTTATGCGTCCAAAGGTGTGCATGCTAATTTTGAATTTGAACTTTGCATTTTGAGTTTAAGACAGTGGCTTTGAAAATATGGCCCTTGATATGACAGTAAAAAAGAGCAGCTATTTATCTCCATAATAATGTTCAAAGGGGCCAGAATTGCCTTGTCTGGAAGCCCCTGCTCAGCAGAAACAACCACAATCCAGTGTGTGAAAGGGGAAAAATTGAGGGAGGACAAGGGTTATTGCAGCCTCAGGGCTGCATTGTTGGGTGTGAAGCAGTACCCTGACTCCCTTTGACCTCCGGGGGGAATCATTTCCCCATTCTCTTCCACTTCCCTGAGAGCTTACGAGCACATGGGGTCTGAAATCTGGCTTTGTGCTGGTTCCCAGGATATGGCCTATATTCTGGAAGATGGAGTGGAGTTTAACCTTCCTGGAAAAATTATATTTAATATTTTAATCATTACTTAAAGTGAATGCTCCAGTCTGGACTAATTGCATTATTTGCAGCTGCAATTGTTAAGCCTTGCAGCAGTATTTCAAATATATCATGCAACATGTGCAAAAATGCACTACATTTGGGAAGAGTGATGTTTTAAACTGTTGTCTGATCACTGACCTA
The DNA here is from genome assembly GCF_028017835.1 of Emys orbicularis. Classification (NCBI taxonomy): domain Eukaryota; kingdom Metazoa; phylum Chordata; order Testudines; family Emydidae; genus Emys; species Emys orbicularis. Next base: position 104,268,896 of record NC_088684.1, read on the forward strand.
TAATGGTTGCCACTAAAAAGTCACTTTTTACCAGCAGTCACCAGACCCCAATGTCTGAGATTCTGCGGTATTGTCTATTTGGCCACACTTTTTAGTGCATAATTTACTACATAATTTGAGTGTTTTTAGAATGCAGTTACAATGTAATTATACAGTGGTTTTGCACTTCATTATGTAACCACCAGTAATCTATTAAACTGGAATGTTAACTATGTGATCAATTTACTTATTACTACCCCTTTGGTGTTCCTCTTAACACATATACTATTAGAATCCAGTGGTAATTAAAATTACCAAAAAGTATAACTACAATTTAATTGCATTGTAATTGTAACATAACTACACTGTAATTACAGTACCCTTATTATAAAGTGTTGTTATTGTTTATTCTCTGTATTATGGAATCACCAAAGGTAGTAGGCTAGGCACTGTACAAAGTTATAACCAAGAGACAGTCCCTTCTGCAAAGTGTTTATAATCTGTGATTTACTCTAAGTATGGGGAAATACTACAGTATTTCACATGCTGCCTGCTGGTAACTATTAGTAAATGATGATATTTTAATGGCAAATTAAATGACAGATTTTCATCTTAGATTCCTTTTTCTGAAACAAAAAACACCAACTTCTATTCACATCTATTACCTTTTGATCTATGCTCATGTAAGGTGGTCACGGCTCTCTCCCCATCTGTCAGCGTGGAAGACCACACCCCCTTCGCTACGACACTTCCAGAGTGCTTCGGTTCAGAGGGAAATTAGCTCACAGTTAGTGTCCCAGTCAGGCATTCAGGCTGAGCAGCGATAAGTCTATAGGCCCGGAGCCCTCAATCAGGGTGGGGCAACACACAGTTACTGGCTCTGGCTTGTAGTCTGGGAGAGCAGCGAGTCTATCTGCTCGGGCCCTGAATCAGGGCATTGCAGTAATCCAGTAGAGGCTCTGACCTACAGTCAGTCCGGCAGAGCAGCAGAGAGTCTATTTGCCTGGGCCCTCAATCAGGGGAGCAATCCGTTCAGGTAACAGGCTCTGGCCTGCAGTCAGGCAGAGCAACAGTGGGGAGATTAGCTCTCTGGTGTGAGAGTCAGCAAACCAGCTGGTGCCCTAGTTCAGGTGGGTGCCAGGCCAATGCAGGCCTCCTGACCACAAAGTGGGGAGGCTGCCACCCCTGACAGTGGGGTGGCAGGCGGTAGGGGGACGCAGGCCTTCCCACTCCACTGTGTCCCAGCCCAGGGCCCTAACAGTGGCAGAGTGGTCCGTCACTGGGTCAGTGGGGAAATCTGACCGCAACACTCTGCAATCAGTCACACAGCCGAACCCTATTCGGCTTCCCTGGGCTCCTTCCTTCCTAAGTCCCAGTCGGGGTACCTGGGTTCCGGAGTTGTCGTCGGTCTTGCTCAGGTAAACCTGAGGGATTGGTCCTGCTTTGAGCAGGGGGTTGGACTAGATGATCTCCTGAGGTCCCTTCCAACCCTGATATTCTATGATTCTATGATTCTATAAATGGCAAGCGGCAGCCCCAACAGCTCCTCAGTGCCCCAGTGTCTGGCAGCTCCGGCAGTCCTTCTGGGTCTCTGGCACTGTAGCAGCCTCCATCGGGTCCAGGATCCAGCAGCAGGGAAGAGATGTCCTGCTCCTCTGACAGCTGTGCCCCACCTGAGTTGGAGGGCCGGCCTTTTATAGTTCCTGCCCCGCCTCTCTGCTTATGGTGGGGTGGCCGCAGGTATCCCGGTTCTGCCCACCAGGGAGTGGTCACAGCTCTCTCCCCATCCATCAGGGAGACAGACCACACTCCCTCGCTACAGCTAGTCACAACACTTCTCTGGGAAGTAATGCCTGTGGCCCCAATTCAGCAAAATTCTTAGGGCTAAATTGACAAAGAAATGTAGGCATGGTGACACTAGGTGTCACCACACCTAACTTTTAGGTGCCTAGAAAATCACTGGGATTCACAAAAGCCAGTGCCTAGGTTCTCTGTATAATGAGTGGGCACAGATAAGCATGCTAGGTAGCTCCCTGCCTACGCTTGCCAATGGAGAGGCCATGGTGAGGGGTTTGTCCTAAATTTTGCCCTTCCGAGGGAGTTTGGTGCCTAAGTCCAGGCTACAGGGACATACCACCCTCTGCTTGGGATTCTCAGCTGCATACTCTCTCTTGGTATTAGATGCCTCTGCCATTTTTGCAAAAACCCAGGGAGGGAAAAAGCAAGAGGAGCTTCCTCACAACTTTTGGCCAGTGCTTTAGGGTTCTCATCTGAGATATGGGAGATCCTCGTGTTCAAGGCACCCCTCCACCTGACTGGGAGAAGGAATTTAAACAGGGATCTGCCACCAGTCAGGTGAATGCAATAACTATTGGGAAATAAGATATTCTGATATGGGGCTCCTTCAGTCTCCTATGGAGGCTGTTCCACAGTTCCTTCCCTCTTTCCCCCACTATTTTGTCCAAGCTCACATAGGGAACCCAATTTGATAGGTGAGTTCTGAGTACACTTACCAGCTCAGGCCCCACAGGCAAGTTATTGCATTGCTTTGAGGCTTAGATGGCCAGACACCTAAAGTGAAACAGCAGTGCACGTGCACAGAGACAGATACATGGCTGCCTAGGGAACTCTTACTGCAAAAGCTTAGGTGCTGAGCAAGGTTAGGCACCTACAGCGTTCAGCAGTAGCGGAATGGGGCTTTTGTTAATCCCAGGGAGACCTGATTCTGGGATTTAGGCCCTTAATGTAGCAGTTAAGTGCTTAAGTCCTCTTGTGAATCTAGCCCCCATCTTAGGGTACATCCAGACTACCCGCCGTATCGGCAGGTAGCGATCGATTTATCGGGGATCGCTATATTGTGTCTCATTAAGACGCAATATAGCGATCCCCGAACGCGCTCCCCGTCGACTCCGGAACTCCACCGGAGTGAGCGGCAGTAGCGGAGTCGACGGGGGAGCCGCGGCTGTCGATCCCGCGCCATGAGGACAGGAGGTAAGTCGGAATAAGATATGTCGACTTCAGCTACGGTACTCCCGTAGTTGCGTATCTTACATCGACACCCCCCCTAGTGTAGACCATGCCACATACTAGTCAATCTCCTACAAAGCATGTGCTTAAATCCCATTATAGCTAAATGTTCAGATAAATGGCAAATTAAATTTAAGCATATGCTTGTGTATTTATGAATCAGGACCTAAATGATTGATTTGCTAAATGGTTGATAACACATATCATCTATATCAAGCACTATATCAAGGAACATGACATAATCCCTTCAAATAGGTGTCAGTTGGTCAGTGTGGTGGACGCTATAGTTAGCTCTGTGTAATTGCAACATTTCAACTTTTAGTTGTTCATATTTGCTATTCCCATTTATTAGGGGGATATTACAGGGTTACGTCTTGAGGTGCTGGACTTATGCAACTAAATCATTATATATTACAGTGCAACTGATTCACCACTGGAAAATCTCCCTCTTTAAACTTACCAATTGAATTTATTTCAGTTGCATGGGCTTCACTATTACGGGGACAAACCAAAATATTTATGGGCCTTTTTTTGTGCGTGTGAAGAACATTCCGTGGTTTTTTACTAATTTGTAGCATCATTTTTTAAGCTAGAGAGGTTTGACAAAGCCAAATGGAGGTGAATAAGAGCTTCGGCATTTCTGCAGGATTCTTTTGTGAGCAAGGGCTTTTAAACAGTTTGCGAGGTAATCAAGGCAACAGTGGAAAATCTTCTGGCTTAAAAAAAAAAGAATGGAAATAAAAATGTTAAATTTTGAGCAGAAAGTAAGCCTTCCTTATATTCAAAGTAAATGATTTAGTGATGTTCTCTTTACGTTAAATGAGGCAGGAGATCACAAACTAAAAAACATTTAAATATGATTTTAAAATTCATTATGCTTCACCCCCATAATAGTATTTAAATTGCATTTAAATTGGTTATTCATGCATTGGGTTTTTTATAGTAAATGTATTTTGCCCGGAATCTAAGCGGAGCTAGGGCTGGTTAGTGAAAAACACTCAATATGATCACTGACTTCAATGTAAAAGAATAACAGATATATAGTATGATACCTTGTAATAGAGGAACATTAATTCTGCTGATGATGTCAAATACTTTTTTTAGTTACTGTGCTATATTGTTGCAGCAAGGTATTTAACAATCATTATATTCAAATTATATTTTGCTAAACAAAACAAAAAAGGAGGGAGAGAAAATTTTAATGTGCTTGGAAATATTACTACCAAAACCCCCAAAATGATAGATTAGTTTTGACAATAGTATAAGTTCTGCAATGAAAAAGCACAGATATCAATTAATTGATAATAAAGTTACTCATCTAAATATCAACAGCAAGGTTCATGGTCTTTTTGTTTTCTTTTGCTTCTTAGACAATTTAATTAAAATAGAAATAGTTAAATGAGAGCAAAATGTTACATTCCAATCCAGGGTCTTTCAAGACAAGACATTGAAATAGCTCATGGAAAGCAATTTCTGTAACAGTCTCCCTTTGATGAAGGAAAATATCCAACCTTTCCCTGAGCCCACCAAAGGAAGACGGACCCATATTGTTAATTTCATTGGGTTAGAGATCCTCTGTCTGTTTGCCTTCTTCCATTCTCTCTCAGAAATAAAGATAAAGGCCAATAGTCCTACTGTCTTTTCCTGATTTGCTCATGGGAACATGTGGATATTAACAAATCCACCACTAATATTTGGATTCCCCAGAATTGACAAAGGGACTGAAAACAAAACTCTCAGTCACAGCTGTGACTGAAGAATGTGGGAGTTAAGTGGTGTAAAAGTGGTTGTAAGCTACTTTTATGCTCCCCCAATCCTCAGGCCATCTGAGTAATCAAGCTGGTTATTGGTTAATTGTCTTGTCTATTTAGACCGTTAGCTCTTTGCAGAAGGGACTACTCTTACCATGCACATGTACAAGTGGCTAGTACAATGGGCTTCTGGTCTCAGTTGAGGAATGTAGGCATTACTGTAATACAATCAAATAATAATGTTTTATCATATGGTTCTGGAGTTTATTGTGAGTACAGAAATAAAAGAATTTATTCCACAGATATCATGGCCATATATTAAATAGGTGAGATATATATTATACTGGCTAACTGCATTATGTCTTCCACTCAGGGCTAGTCTGCATGAGGATAAGAGCCTACTGCTATTACCAGCTAATGGATCAGGATGTGGAGGTATGTATTTCTGCTATTGAATATCCCAGGTTAAATCTCCACTGATGACCTAAAGAATGGGGGTTGATTAACACATGATAGCCTATATGGGGATTTGAACTCCTTTGGACCTCAGATGCTTAGGATGCACTTTTCATGACAAAGGGGGATGTGCATCATTTGCCTGTATCCCCCTCTTTTGGCTCATCATCACAGCTGTTTCCAGCTAATATAACTACTCCTTAAGCTAAAGTGGAAGAAGCCTGTGCTTTGAAATTGAAGATTCAGGGTATTATCATAGAATATCAGGGTTAGAAGGGACCTCAGGAAGTCATCTAGTCCAACCCACTGCTCAAAACAGGACTAATCCCCAGACAGATTTTTGCCCCAGACACCTAAATGGCCCCCTCAAGGATTGAACTCACAAACTTAGATTCAGTAGGCCAATGCTCAAACCACTGAGCTATCCCTCCTCCAGTCCTTGCTGATGACACAGGAAAGGGTCTGTTACATTACACAAACGTACTGGAACATACTAAAGTAGATAAATCTGAGTGCTCAGATGCACATACAAAAAATATATAGCATATACTTAACCTGTGATAGAAATTCTCCCAATTTATCATTCTTGGAATTCTCCATTTGTATTCCCCCCTAAAGCTGATCTTACACATGACGGTGTTTAAAAATAGTTCAAACTCAGGGAGACCTGAAGTTATGAAACCTCCCATATCTGCACATTGTCCACTGATTCTTTCCAATGACCTTTCGCTCCAGAGGCTTTGTATGCAGGAAGTAACTCAGTGTTAATTATGATTGATTTGCCATGCTCTTAGATGACTGTTTATATCATCCCTTGCCACCATTATGCGCTCAATAACCTTTCTGAGACCATTTCGCAAAGGACTATAGTCTATCAGCTTATATAAAAGAAGGAACATTATTGTAATAGTCACTGCAAAACTGGAAACGTAAAGAATTTGGTACCACTACATTTTCACAAGAATAGTCATTTATTGTGAAAGTGTATCCCAATTAACTTGATAATCAAGGCTGAAGTATGGTAACTGGGAACTTTTGTCAGAAAAATATAGAATTCAGAATGTATTCAATTTCCAATTCAGATAGCAGGAGTTAGGGTCTTTTTATTTGATTTACCCATTGTGTATACTTTTCTTTCTTTCAACAAAATCAGTCAAAGCTGGAGTCAAAGTTTAGTATTCAAAATTAAAGTTCTGTATTTTGGAAAAATTCTATGCCTTTATTATGGGTCAAATCTTCCTCCTGGTAGAGCCAGATCCTGAAAATGTTTTAACTTTACTCAACTGTGTAGTCCCTTTGAAATCAATGTGACTGCTCTCATGAGTGAAGGTAAGCACATGTGTAAATGTCTGTAGGATCTAGCACTAAATTGTTTCATAATTTCAATAGAAATTATTCCTAATATTCATGTGGCATCCTGTTTGCTTTTTTATTTTGAAAACAAATCAGATTTGTGCTGCAAAAGAGGAACTGTGAACACACTGAATCACGTAATAGAGGCATAAAACTACAAGCACTTTTAGGCACATTTGTAACTTTATGCACGTGAGTAGTCCCACTGACCCCTAGAGGTCTACTCCCATGAATAAACTGGATCAGGCCCCTAGTCATACAAATATCTGCCTCTGTTTTAAAAGAACTGTAAAAGGCATTGTGAAACATTAAAACAACAACAAAATCATCACAAACAGTTTTAAAGCATACAGTTTGTTATTGTTCTTTATAAATATAGTATAATTAGTATGACATGCATCAGGAAATATCATGGTTCTTTTTACAATATTGTACATCTGTATTTTTTTCCTGAAAGTCAATTTACTGTAAAGGTATCATTTACCTTCCAAAATACCCTCACAGAAGCTGCTGTCAGAAATGATCCTTTAACAATGATACTGAGATTGACAACACATATTTTTTGCTGTCTTAATGTGAGCTCAGATAAACAATCATTGTTTCCATACAGAAAAGGCTGTAGTCAAAATAACAAGCATGATAAACAATAATTAATACAATTGAGTAATATACCCATAAGTAAAGCCATTGTTGCTCTATATTTTAGTATAGAATTTAGCATAGTTGCTTAAATGAATGGCAGATCACACAGTGGGTTTTATTATTATTATTAAGTTATTTCTCATATCATTCCAGACTTTTGCATGAGGTGTTGTAGAACAATGTTTTTATAAAGATGGATGGTTCTGCCTGGGAATACATGCAAGCTTAGGGCCTGATCCTGAAATGTACAAAGTGATCTAGATTGAAATGGACCCAAACCAAAATCCCAGAGCAGAATATATTTGAACTTCTGAAGAGGTACATCTCTAGTGTGCTTTATATTTGCCTTTTGTTTCAATTTTCACTTATAAACATCCCTTCTTGGCCCAGACTAGCAGTTGCAGCATTTAAGGCACAGATGAAGAAGCAGATTCGGGTTATTGGTCACTAAAATGGTGAGAAGTGTTTGTGTGTTTCTTCATGGAGATGATACGCGTAGTTTCCAGGGACAGCCTTACTCACAGATGGCAAGTCCTTGTGGCTTATTAGTACCATTGGGACTGACATACAGGGTCAAATCTTCCTCCTGGTAGAGCCATGCAAAGAGGACTTACATCTGCCCCAAACAGGTGGCAGAGGAATTCTCAACTGGCTTAAAGGCAGAGTAGCTCACATCACATTGGTTGTTGGAGGCATACTGGAAGTGAGGAGCAAGAGGAAGTATGTCAGGGTGGATGCATGAGGGGAAGAAATTAAAGTGTTCCACATAATTGTTGACCAATGGAAGAGTGAGTCCTGATGGGACCACTCCCAGGAGGCTTAATTTAGAGCAGGCTCTAAACCAATGCTCTAAATAGTGTTTGTGGCCAATTCAACACTGGTGGCCCCAGCATCAGAAGACCAGAAAGGTGGCTCAGAGCAATCTTTCTTGCTCAATATAGCTAAGAATCTAGCCCACTGTTTCTCTGCTGTGTCAAAATCTGGGCCTAACTAAAGTTAATGGGAATTTTAGCATTGATTTCAATCAGGCCAGGATTTCATCCAACATATACAAGTTGTCAGGGTTAGAGAAAACAGTACAAGGGATACAAAGTGACATTGTCTCAGGAAAACAACGAAATAAGATGAGCTATTTTAAAAATAATTGCTTGTTGAAAATTTCTAAGATAGGAAGAAAGATAAGTAAAGCGTGAAGGTGCATTTGGGTGTGGGTTTTAAAACCCAACAGTAGGCCTTCCTCAAGCAAAACTCCCATTTAAGCCACTGGGAATTTTGCCTGAGTAAACACTGAATAAAGTCTCAGGTTTGGGCTCTAAGTTTGTGTTTGTTGTTGGTTTCCAATGCATGATTTTTGCTGAGGTACATCACTTCAGTATCTAGCAATTTAATTCATTTACAGAAATGTGTAAATTCCAACAAATGAGTTGTATTCAGGCAGGTATGTAGGTTGTTTTTTTATTTATCCCCCCCTCCCCGCTTCATTTTTCTTTCTTTCTTTCTCTCTCCCTCTCTATCCTTTGTTTGGCCTTAATAGGCAAGCTATCTCTTGCATTACTAAACAGACTGGACTCTAGTAGTATTCTCATGGGAGAGCAGGGAGTTGCATTCACTAATAGTGAAATTCCCAGCCTCCCTCTTTGCCCCCTCCCCTTTCCGACCCAGATTAAGCATCTGTAAAAAATCTTAAACAATTTCAGTGAAGCAGACCTGCAGTAGGGCCAAACCATACCTGATGAATCTATCAGTCGTCTTGCCCTGCTGTTCCCAGTGGCTGTCAGTGTATTATTAGACCCTAAAAAAATTTCACTGGACTGTTTTCACATTCCTTCTCCCAAAGATGCCTGTGGTGGTCAATTGTAGGTCAATTCCTCAGCACTTTGGCCTTATCTTTCTGCTTGCTCATTTTGAAAACTAACTGCACATCTTCCTTTTTGCCTTATCATTTAAAGGCAGAGTGAACTTTATTCCCAGCCAGAGAAAATCTGTCCAACCTAGCCCCAAATACACCTGAGGTAGATATATGTCAGGTACTGGTAAGGCAGGAACATGTTACTTGAATAGATCCTTCCCTGCACTGCTACATTATCCACTCATTTTCACTGCCAAGGACCATCATCTTCCCAACAGCTGTCCACCCTCTGGGCAATATGAACTACTTTCATGAACTATTTTTATTGTTATTCATATAGTGCCATAAGTGACTATGATCCTTTACCAACAAATTAAGAAGGCAGTTCCCTGTTCCAAGATATTTGTGATCTCCTTTGAACAATAGTCTTCTGTAATAGCCTTCCATGCCTAGTGCTAGTTGTATAATTATGGCATAACACCAGAAAAGGGAAAGACTAATTGATTTCATATGATTAGACTGCTGAGGAATATATAGGTATAAATCCAAGTTGTATAAACTAAAGAGCTTTAAAAGAAAATAGAAAATAATGTTGGGGTAGGTCCTCACCTGGTGTCAATGGGAGTAGATCCATTGAAATCAATAGAGCTATATTGATTTACACCAGTGCAGGATCAGGCCTTTACTAGGTCTGTCAAATCAGTTTTGATTATTTACTATTTTTTTATCTAATTATAAGAGTGCTTTGTTATCGTTATTAAATAAGTAGAGTAAAGGCTTTCAGCTGAGAGCTAAGGCTGATGGATAATTTTGAATAAGACAAATTCCTAGTTTAAAATGTATATAAAGCATATATATGTATATAGGGCTAATCTAATTTGTATTAGAGATCTCCTTTGTTCAACCTGGGGAGGAAGCAGGTTTATTTAAGCAGCGCTTTAATACTTTCATCTCATAATAGAAGATTTACAGGTATGGATCCAAACTGGTGTCAACTGCCTACTAGTTTAATGCAAATTAGGAGATGAGCGCTCGTGGGAACAATGCAGAAATGCTTCCACCTGACTTCCTCCCACTGAATTGCTGATATAAGGCTCCACTACAGGGTGTAATACTGTCAGCAGGGAAAAGTTTCCTTAACTTCTCCCATCCCTTCTGAACAAAATTATTACAGGTGATGATGCTAATTAACAGTAGCTTATCCTTACTGACTGAAACAATCCCTGTTTTGGAGGTGCTGTACAATGTCTTTCCTTTGTTATGAAAAAACCCTATATTAGAAGAGCTGGTCTATTTGGTAGCTTGTCAGTCATTCTTAGGGATTACACATGGCCATATTTTTCTTTATGTATCATAGGCATGTCTTTTTGAAGACTTATTGAAGCCATATGTTTACATATATAGATTTAGATATAGATAGATATCACATATAAATACATGCACAGGTATCGTAGACATAGATTCATAGTATATTTTACCGTACCAGAATGCTGAAGTACTTCAGGACCTGATCCTCAAAGGTATCCAGGTGGTTTCAATGGGAGTTAGGAGCCTGAATGCCTTTGAGAATCTGGGCCTCTTTGTCCAAGTACTTTACCTATGTTGTTTTAAAGAGAACTTTCCTATGGTATATCTGCTCACAATATAAGTAGATACCAAAGGTTATTTACAAAATATAATTGCATGTATAATTGTATGGTAAAACCTGTTATTTGACTTACCCACTCAGGATAAAAAAATAATCTTTCTATTTATTCCGCTAGTATTTTCTGGATGGCACCATAATATATTATGATTCTGTATACAGTCCACCTATTGTACTCTAAAAATCTCTACACTTGCATGGAATGGTTATTTATAATTAGATCTGGTTAAATAGTGTTCTAATTCAGTGCATGAACTACTTCTGGTTCATGAATATTCGTTCAGATTCCAAACAGCTGTTTGGTTCAACCATTCCACAAAATATTTACTATCCACAAACATCTGAGGAAACATGGTGGGTTTTTGTTTTTGTTTGTTTTAAATAAATGTTTCTTCAGACGCGCTTCACAGGCAAAATTCACCCATGTTTGGAGTGCCAATGCAATGTGTGCCACCCTCCTTAAAAGGCCACCTGCATGCCCACACAGGAGCTGTCCATGCCACAGAAAGGATCTCTGCCCCAGCCCTGCATAGGCTGTGGCAGAAGATCACAGTGGTGTGGTCTATAATGGGCCAAAGGAGGAGATGCAGATGTGCTTAGGCAGATCTAGTGGCCCCCATGTGCTACTCATCTGGTGCATGTGGACTGCAACTGCTGATACACCCCATAGGCTGCAATCTTGGCCTCAGGAAGGCTATACAGTAGCCCAATATCCTGGCCTTGGGTTGGGAGTGGATTTCACCATCCTGTCCCCTCTGAACAGAGCTTGAATGTGGGTGGATTGGATTTCCCCTGTAGGAATGCAATGGTATGTATATGTCAACAAGATTATATGCTATTAATCATTCTGATATGTATTCATTATTTGTAACTTGGTGGTATTCATTTAAATGTTTTGGTCACCCAGTCTGGGAACAGAAACAATTCCATGTGATTAAGATGACCAATTACACACCAGAAATAGCCAATAGCCACAATGAATGGTTCCCACATTCCTCAAAGGTTGAAATTTGTCTGCATAAAGAATTCAGTAACTACTTGAGAATAAGAAATACATACACAGAATTGGTTTGAAAAATTCACAAACAGAATGTAGCCTCTTTTTCCTAACAAATAATTTGACTAGCTCTAGTTTTGAGGATTTTTAATTTAATTTAAATGATGAAAACAAAAATTTAGAGAAATCTAAACAGCAATGGAAAGAAGATTCTGACAGAGCAGTGAGGGTTGGGTGGGCACAGTGGATTGATCGCCAGCTTTTCACACGCTTAAATCCTAACACATATCCCATGTTAACTAGTGAATTTGATGGTGTCAGTTTAAAAAGAGTTGGAACACCAAGGTTGTTGGATATAAAGCTTGAAGAAATGCGCTGTGCAAGCTTGCTCTGTGCCTGCTTATTCCATTCACATTCTTACACCACAATCACCACCGCATTTATTATTGCTTGTTTTATTTGTTTGTGTTGTGATAGTACCCCGTCATAAATTTGCACAAACAAACATCAGAAAGACAGACCCTGCCTGAAAGAACTTCCTGAGCACCGTCCAGTTGTGCATTAAGTGACATGACCCCAACATCTGTCGCATCCTTTCATCCTCTGTCTATATCGGGCCTATAAACCAAGAGTTAGAATCATATTTAAAAATTAATCTCAGGCAACCAGGTGTCTAATGCAGTTTGATTGGGCAGCATAGATAGGGCCAGGTCATGTTAAAACCACTTTATGGATGAGGTAGGGAATTAGGTTAGAACATAGGGTTTTAAAAAAAAGGCCTATCCAATCAAACTATGCTACCTGCAACTATGTTTTATCCAAACTGAAAAACGCCCCCCAAGCTCTCTTATAGGGCCCAGTACAAACAGGGTCCTTGCCCAGTCTTAGGGAGCACAGCAATTTCATGAGCACCCAGTAGAAAAAAATAGAGAGAGACCAGCAGGGTATTTTTGGTGAACAGAAAAGCAGCAGCAGCCTAGCAGGGAATGTGAACACTTTATTGTAAACACAAGAAATACTGTAAAAAAAAAAAAAGGAAGAATATAATTCAGTTCAGGCCTTTACTAGACGGAAAACTTTAATTACTGCAAAATTTGTACTGCCTTGTGCTTCCTGTTGAACATTTTAAAAGCAGTGGAAGGCGTAGCATACACCTTTTCTTGGATTTATAAATAGGCTCCCACCTCATAGTAAAGGCCTGAGTTTAATTCGTTTAATATTCCCACCACTAACGATGCCTATTTAAGACAGCCTTTTAAAAGTTTGTAACATTAATTTAATGGAAAAATGCCAATACTGCTCTAAGAACTCTATTAGATTTTCTCCCTGTTAAATTAATGTTACTAACTTTTAATGGATGTTGTAATTAGATGTTATTATTAACAGGAATATTACCCAAATTAAAATCAGACCCTGAGAGAGAGACAACTTACATTTACAAGTGCATTAAGCATTAGTATCTGGACATTATACATACAAAGTAGTGGAGCCAGATGGCCTTTGCTTTGTTTTCCCCCTGTAACCTGCTACAGAACCAGGCACACATAGTTTTGTTAGCACATAACGTCTGCAAGAACAGCACAACTATTAATGCTCCCACTTACAAAAGGAAGTGATGGTTTCTCCACCAGCTCCGGAGAAGGAAAGGGGAGCTCCATCTCCCAATTTCACACTCAATTTAGAGGGTCACTCTCAACCTGGCCTGATTGGGTTCGGCAGTTTGAAATTGATTGTTTTGGTTGTAAAGCTTGCCTGCCTTCCTAGCCAATTTAAAAAAAAAAAAAAGCTGCCAAGCTACTACCTTATTATGAGCTAGAGAGCAGTGAGAGAAGGAATGTCATGAATTCAAAACTACTAAATCCAGTCTATTTAGAACAAGGGAAAATGACAAAAGTCCCGTGTTCATTTAAGGTGTGCTAACCAGTTTGGCGACTTTCTCCTTGCATACAGGGTTTTTGCCTACCTGCTACGGTAGTGAAATGCTCGCCCCACTCATGCCATCCATCCACCACCAGAGATGATAAGTGTTTGGGCTATATCTGAACTAGCTGACAAGCTGATATGCTTAACTGAAAGCATCGCTTTCCTCAAAAGCCTCCCCTTCTGATATGATTTATTTAAAAATCCAATTTCCAAAATAGCATGCACAAATCCAAGGTTTGGTGCACTTATTCTCATTAACCATAGAGATGGGACCAGTCTGAAAATTCAGGTCCAAATACCTCAGCCTTTGGGAAAGTTTAGATCCAGATCTGAACTTTGAAGCTCTAGCCCATTTCTAACATACAGGCATGCGAGCAGGGGCGAGACTCCCTGCTCAGTGGTTGCAGTCTATGGCAGTAGCCCCGCCCAGCAGCTATGGGATGGGGGAACCCAGGCCTTTCCACTCCACCAGGTTCCAACCCAGGGGCCATCTTGAGCACCATAATGCAGGAATCCACTACTTGCGATCAGGCTAAATGCTCTCCCCTAGGCTTCTTCCTACTGCTCTGCTCCTTCCCTTCAGGTCCCTTGTGACAGGTGATGGTCTCTGGAAACCTGGTCCACAAGTCTCAGGGTAGGGAGCCTCAGCTCTGTGCAGCAGACCTCCCCTTGGGAACGCCTTCCTGCCGTAGTTCCTCGGCAGCAGCAAGTACGGGTCTGCCTCTCTCCGCCCATCATCATGCTGTTCTGAAGAGACTCCCTTTTAAGTCCCTCCTCCAACTTGAACATTCCCAGCAGGCCTGTCGGGGTGGGGCTTCCCAGGCCCAGAGCTGGTCCTTCACTGTTTACGTTCCAGTTTGGAGTTTACCCAGCTCATTACAAGGCAGCTTTAAAAAATATGGCTCTTAATTTTGTTGTTTTGTGGGCTTGTTTTTAGGGGAAGCAAGTTGTATGTATGTTGGGTAGGAAATCTATGTCATAAACTAATGCTGGAGAAATGGCTACTAGCTATTTAGCAAACATGTGTGTCACTTCAAAAAAAGACTCAAGAATAATGGCAATTAGCTACAAAATGTGGTGTAAAGGGGGAAAGCAAAGTTAAGTCCAACTGCTGATGAAAAAAGCAACAGAGGGTCCTGTGGCACCTTTAAGACTAAGGGTATGTCTACACTACAGGATTAATCCGAATTTATATAATTCGAATTTAGGAAACCGATTTTATAAATTCGAATGTATTCGGCCACACTAGGCACCATTAATTCGGTGGTGTGCGTCCAAGCTACCGTAGTAGCATCGATTTCCAGAGCGTTGCATTGTGGGTAGCCAATAACATCTAATTGCCAATAACATCGATTTGCGGCCACACTAACCTTAATTCGGATTAACAATACCGATTTTGACGCTACTCCTCTCGTCGAGGAGGAGTACAGAAATCGAATTAAAGGGCTCTTTAATTCGAATTAAATGGCTTCGTTGTGTGGACGGGTCAAGCGTTAATTCGAATTAAAGCAGCTAAATCCGAATTAAAGTCGTAGTGTAGACCAGGCCTAACAGAAGTATTGGGAGCATAAGCTTTCGTGGGTAAGAACCTCACTTCTTCAGATGCAAGAAGTGAGGTTCTTACCCACGAAAGCTTATGCTCCCAATACTTCTGTTAGTCTTAAAGGTGCCACAGGACCCTCTGTTGCTTTTTACAGATTCAGACTAACACGGCTACCCCTCTGATGCTGATGAAAAGAGACTAATGTTTTTAACAGCAGAACAACTGTGGTGTGTATCATCAAGGATGGGGAGTTTGTGTTTGTATTGTGTTCTAGATTGTGCGTAATACAACTATTTTAACGAAACACAAGGGTATAAAAAAACACTGGCCATTGTAGTTAACACCTATGACTATTGCAGTTGATCCTTTTTCATCTGCAAGTCTTTTTGGTGTGACATTTGTAAAGCAATCTCACTTGCCCCTTTTCCCAACTCCAACAGACACACCAACCAAGTAGAAATCCACCATCTGATCAGACACATAAAAAGTTTCAAAGGGTTTTGAATGCCCCTCAATAGCCAATGGGGGTGGTACTTATTTTTTTAAAAGCAGCTTGTAATGTCATTTGAATCTCAGTGATGAATTCAGAGGGTTAAGAATAGAGCTGGTTGATTTCTTTTATTCACAATCTTTTTTCAACAAAAATTGAAATTTTTGTAATTTCACCAAAAAGTGAAACCCACAAATTAATATTTTTTTCATATTTGGGAGGATTTTTTCACTTTTCCCTCCTTCCCTTTTCCCCTCACCACCAGACAAAATGGGGGAAAAAACAGAGAAAGGAGAAGAAAAATAAAAACTGAAAACCCAAAAACCAAAAAAAAAAAAAAAAATGGATTTTGAATACTGAAACATTTTTGGATTTTCAGATTTTGTTTGTCAAAAAAACCTCAGAAAATGTCATAATTTTTCAGAAAGATATTGAGAAAACAAAAACTTTTAATTTCCCCCCCAAAAATATACTTCCCATTTTTCCAACCAGCTCTAGTTAGGCAACACCAATACTCCAGATATCAGGGGATTGGCAGGAAAATGTAGTTTTATAACAAGCAATCTATCAATCAAGGAAAGATGTATATCATACATAGCAATTGCTTAGTGCCTGTCATTGTGGGTTTGCCGGCCATATCAGGATGAAACATGATACTTAATAGGTGGACCTAAAGCTGGAGAGCTTTCCTTTTAATCTAATTATCTCATCCTGCCGGCAGACTCAGGATGACAACATCTGTTTACATTTGGTTCATGTTTCCAAGGTTACTGCCATAATACTGAAACTTTTTTAAAAATGAAACTTGGAATTCTGAAGAAAAATTCTGCAGAAAGGATTAGTTTCCATGGCATATTCATGGACCAATGGAATTGCAGAAGTTCAGTCCTCTCCTAAATTATCCAAATATTAAAAACACAGCAAATTGGCAGCTTGTATCTAAATTTTCTAATTATAGCATCCATGGGCACGCATCAGGCAAAATTTACGTTAATCTTTTATAACCATTCATTATTATTATTTTACTCACAGCTATTAAATTAACCACTATAAAGTTGTAAATCGAACAACATCCTGAAATCAGCCCAAGGCAATGAAAAAGGTCTTCTTTTTTGTTTTTTTTAACTTCCATCTCTCCAGCATCTATGTTTTTGCAAAGAATAATGTGCCAAAGGAGTCTTCACATTCCAAATACTGAATAATAAGTAAATGATCAGTAGCCAAAGTGCCCCTGTGTTCACAGTCTCGTGCATTACTTCAGCTTCTCCTATATTTTGGCTTGCCTGTCAGTGGCAAGGCTGGTGTACAGAAGAGCGAGAGGATGGACATTCTGAGGAATGAAACGACGACTTTGGTCTTTATAAGTGATGCATGTTTATATACGGCAGATGAAGAAAAATAATTTCTTTTTGTGTTTTTTCATTGGATACTGTATTTGTTACTGTTGTATCTCAGCCCCTGCATCTTACGCTCTCTTTTTTGTTTTTATTTCCTGGGTTATCTACAGACTCCCCTGTTTTTCTCTTTAGATCATCCACTCAATGATGCTATATTGAAATGACCTTTACTCCTGGCTAAGGACAATTGGACTCTGTTCCCTGTGGACCTCAGGAATGTTTCTTGTGGATGAGAGGGGCGGGGTTGCCGTTGAATAGGATGAGGTGAATTTCTACCCACACCAGGGGGTGGGGTGGAGTGCTACAATCTGCAGTGCTTACAGAACAGCACAGAAAACGGATCCAGATTTATGGAACTCACTACCTGGAGAGATTGGAATGATCACAGACATCAGAACCTAATGTAAAGCTCCTCACTCTGCCTTGACTTTTCCTCAATAAATGGCTTCAGAAGCACGCACAGGCACACACAAAATACACACATACATCAATTCCCTCTCATACACAAGTATTCATAAATAAATACATCAACATTTATTAATCGATTTCAGGCTTTAAAGGAGGAAAGAGCAAATGAAATAGTTATTTCTATTTTTAAATACATGGGAGGCACTCAGACATTATAGTGATGGGCTGAGTAAATCTGATCTAACACAGATCTCTGGCCAATTAACACTTTCTGTCTCTGAATGTATTTAGCCCAGGATATCAGTCTTACTTCATAAATAGGAAGCACAGTTGAGTAATCTCACGTTACTGGAGCTGAAAATGCCATTCAGGCAATGAATATAGTCTGAACAGGGGGAAATGTGGATGCCTCACTGTGGTATTCTCCCTTCCCTCCATTTCCCAGGGAGCCAGCAACCAGAAGGATCAAAGAAATGATAAAAATAAGAAATCCCTACAAATTAATTTCCCCCCCTTTTTAAAATTTCATCCAAATGCCAAACTGGCTGTGAATTCTTTTGCAGGACCCTTTCTTTCCTCCCACTACTAAGGGAGAAGATTTATGTGGGTACTGAAGTGAACCTAGACAATTCCGTAAACTGGATGACCTTTGTGCCTGCAGGGCCTTATCCTGCCCCCCTCTGCAATCAGTAGTAAAACTCCCATTGACTTCAATGGGAGCAGGATCAGATCCTCAGTTTATGGGCTCTGTTAATATTAGGTGAATGTTAGACTGCAAGTAAAATGCATGAGGATCAAAGCAGTCAGCCCTGGTAAAGAAAAAGGCATTGATGTGAAGAAATCAGAGTGACTGGAGCAACCCACGCATTTGTACTGGGGCGAGGAAACGTGGGAGGAGGTGACTTCTCAGAAGTGATACTGTGCAGGCCCCTTTCCCTACAACTTTAGTTCTCATGGAGTCTATGCAAAGAGTAGGCACGGCTTCAATAGTGCCTCATGCACTACCACATACTCCCTGCCAAAGAACAGCAGGTAACAGATACCGGCTCAGACGATAAGAGACTATATTATCCAAGTCTTAGATGGAGTTTACCACCAGCTTTGGGCTGCATTCCCAAGCAACCCGACTCCAAGAAGACCCAGTCCCGGTGCACCATGGGCCGCTACCGGCCTCACACGGTCCATGGGCACCTCTTAATGGTTTCACGCGCTGGGGCCGGGTCTTCTTGGAGTCGGGTTACTTGGGAATGCAGCCCAAAGCTGGTGGTAAACTCCATCTAAGGCTAAATACTGGCACGAGACTGATAGTCAACAAGTACCGTAAGGGAAAGTTGAAAAGAACTATATTATCCAAGACGCTGCAGTGCAAGCCAAAGTTAATAAGCACTCCAGTGCCTGAATAGGACGCTATGTTATTAAAGCTCTGACTCTAATAATGACTGGAAACAATGGGGGGTGAACACACTTACTTTAAAACCAAAAATTGTCATGGGTTCTTCTTCCCACAGGGAAATAAAATTAATGGATAATTCACAGAAATTAGGGACAGAAAAGACCTGAGGTCATCAGACATATTCCTCAGGATATTCAAAAGTGAAAACAGAATTATGCAGCAAGATATAATAAATACAAGATAATTTAGTGCCATGGAGTTTGAAGCCATGGATTATTGATCTGAGGAATGGAATATGTCCCAGGTTCTCTGGGTTTTGGATTGTTTGTGTTTAACCCTGGTACATCACTCTTATTTCTTCCCCATTCACACATACACAAAATAGAAATTCCCTGGGTGAGATCAGGAGCCACTGAAGATAGTTTTGATCCCCTTTAAGGCATTTGTAGCCATTTGAAATGAGGCAATTTTTGACACTACTATGAAGGAACAAACTCAAGTTTGGCAGGGCTGGATATAAACAAAATTTGAGTAACTGGTGAAGAACTCAATGTTGTTGTACTTTATTAGCCATTCACTTCACTATAGGTGACAACCACTGCGTCCGAGAATGCAAGAGCATGTCCTCCACTGCCAAGGACCAGCTAACACCCACAGAGTCACAGAATGGAGAAGTCTGTGTACTCCAAGAGGGAGGAAATGTATCAAAAAGATTTTTGTTTTCATTCACACTGTGACCTAAGTAACGTCCTAGTTTAATGTTTAACCTCAAGGCCATTAACTTGTCAGTGTGATTTCTGATTTCAAACCTTATAGTAAAATACAAGAGCTAGAAAGGGCTTAGCTGGTCGTATTAATTGATATTTTAAAGCCACTGCTGAAATGTAACCCTTTAAATAGGGGCAATGAACCAAATTTTAAACTTCCAAAGTTCATGGAGTCTTTGAATACAGCATTTTAGGTTATTTTAAAAATTTTAATCTGAATTTGGAAAAGGTTGGAAACATGGGAAGTTGTATTTTGCATGTTAAATCAAAGGCTGATATTAAAGTGTTTGTAGCAAATTATCAATATAAGGAAAATGACCTTATCTCTCATACTACCATAAAATCATTGACATACTTTTAAACAAGCACATCCTGAACCAAGACCAGTATGCTCTTTTGATATTAATATAATCTAGCTTCTAGTTTTTACAGACTTTTAAGTTGAAGTTACTTCATTTTATTTTTACCATTCATTAAAAATGTAAATACAGTATTATTAGCACAGCTGGTAAAACATTTTTCTAAATGTTTTTAAAATTTTTCACAACTACCATTTTGCTGTGTTTTGACCAGTTTATAGAATCGGTGGAATTTTTTTCAAAATGTGGATGAATATTTTCAACCAGTTCTAGTTATTAGAAGGTTTGAAATCTCCATGTTTAGGAAAAAGTGGCTGATGATTATGATAAAAGCTTCCCTTTAATGATCACAAGCTGCTCTCTTCACTTAGAATAATAACACTAACTAATGCCACTGTATTTAAAAACTGCAGATTACCAAAGAGAAGGTTGTACTACAGATGTTGATGTTGATATCCAGACCCATGTGAAGAGGTGATTGCTATCAAGTGATTAATAATGACCCCTTGTGTCCCAAAGGATTGGTAGGTTTGGAAATACCTGAATCCTAAATGAACTGGTCATCTTGGTTTCAAATGACCTAGGGCACAGCAGACAATGTTTTAAAGTAGTGGTCAGTCTATGCCTTAACAGTCTGAAAAGGGATAAGAGCCCTCAGGGTGGCTATGAGTTGGATCTGATTGTTCGTTATGTATATTAGCAACATAGGACACAGTCTTTAAATTTCTTCCTGCACATTAATGTTCTCTAATCAAATCATTCACAAATAGACATTGTATCTGAACTATTACAGTCTGCTTCCTGTGGTCTTTAATTGAAGTTTATTAATGTTCAGCTACTGTTAAATGGGAACAATAACACCAAGTTTGAGGGAAGAAAACAGGTTGGCCAATATTTTAGTTTCATTTGGTGAACAATTCGAACAAGTGGATAAATCTAAATATTTAGCCATTTGCTTTATTGCAGTTTGCAATTTGAAGTTTATAAGGAACAAATATTTGTAGTTTAACAAAAATAAAAGTCTTTACACTGAGCTTGGATTTATCTATTTTAGAAGTTAGAGATGAGACACATCTGTAATATCTGTTCCTCTCTGTTGAATAGGGAAAATGAAATATCTGCTTCTCACAGTTAAATCTATCAGCTGAACATATGATCCTGGTTCATTTAGGTGATTAAAGCTAGGTTCTGCTTTATTTTGCTAGTAGATATTTTGCTAGGATAGTGAAGAACAATTTTTTTCATATGAGATAATATGGATTTTTTTCACTGTGGTACACAAGGGAGAGAATTTCCATTAGCAGTAATTATTGTGCAATATACATTAACCTCCCCCCACACACTCACAAACGATACAAACAATACAACCTGACGTGTCCTCTCACACTATGAAACTCTGCACTTCAGAAATATAAAGATCCCAGGTGAAATCCTAGCCCCACTGAAGTCAATGTGAGTTTTATCATCGCTAGAGCCAGGATTTCACCTCCAATTATTTAAAAGTCTGTCTCTGTGTAAAGACTGAAGTTTCATCATTTTCAGTGTGAGCATTTTAGATGTATCATTAGGGAATATATAGCCTTACTTCATAGAAGGTCTGATCCAAAGCTCACTGAACTAAGTGTAAATCTCCGCATTCACTTCAAAGGGCTGTGGACCAAGCCCATAATTATTAGGGTACTACCAGCACCAAGTACATCTATGGGCAGGTTTGTGCTTCTGTTACCAGAAAGTGTAATGAAAAACTGGCAAGTTGTTCTGATCATCAATGACAAAATTAAATATACAAGTATTTGGAGCAACATATATACATACCATAAAACAGTAATATATTCTTTTTAGTGATGGTGAAAAATTGTTCGGTTAACAATAATTGTGGGGTTAACAGTCTTGCACAAGGAAATGCTCCATTTATCCACAGACCAGGTACAGACCAGGCTAGCGCTGGGTACAGGCTGCCCTGCCAATATACCTCAACCCTAATCTGAAGGAGTTGAGAGGTAAATTCAGTCTTTCTACCTATGGCTACTTGGAGGAGAATGCCAAAAAGGTTGCCAATGGCTTGTTGTTATGGATTTCTAATGGAGGAAGATTATAAATTTGATAAAAGAACTAGTAAAGAATATAATAGCTATGGATTTGCTTCCTTATATTGTAGGATTATTCTGGTTCTGTTATTCTACCTTTCATTTTATTAATGGTTTTAATTTTCAATGTCAAGCTTGGTTATGGTTATTGAGTGCTTTGTACTTTTCATTTCCTTTCTATCTCCTGAATATATATGTTTATAGCTATTTAAACTGGTAGTAATAATCTATTTATTAACTGTACATTAGACAGTGGATAAAATAGCAAATAATTCTCCACCATTTCACCTGAATCCTTCAATGACATCTTATATAGTATGCTGATTATTTATCAATACTATATCACCATTGCAATGGTGTATTTTGGTTTTAATTGTTTGACTCTATTAACTATTAAATAAAAATGTATATAGAATATGATGATGATAAAGTGTTAATAAAAGGGGCCCCTCATTTCTCTCTCAACACATATGCCCTGATTCAGCAAGCATTGAAATGTGCTTAAAATTAAGCTTAAAAGTAAGCGCATTTTCCTGTACTTTGCTGAACTGGGGCCTTTCAAAAGGAAGCAGAGCTCCTCTTAGTACTCTTTGTGATTTCTCATTAAACAAAATGTCCCACTGAAACATAAATTGACATATTCCCCATCTACTAGAAACCTGATCTGAATGTGAAACCATTCATTGAAATATGAAAACTTCAAATACTCATTAATTCACTTTGCATTATCATATTTTATAACTTTCCAAAGTTCACTGAGCACTCTGCAACCTTACTACACTCACTTATGCCAAGAAATATAACAAACTAGCTAACACACCGTTTTAAAATTAAAACTGTACCTTGTCAGTCAAATTACTGACAGCTGGGTGCACAGTCAAATGCAGTAAATTAACTGTTTTGCTTTAAATAAATTTAATGGTTTGCACTTTACATGTAATTGGTAATTTTTAATGGTAACTAACACTTTATAATACAGTATTCCTATATAGGAAAGAGTTCAAGGGACCTAATTATGCAGTGACAGAGACTGTTGTGTTCTCACTATGTAATTGTAAAAATTGTTTTTAACAATAAAGAGCAGTTGAAATTTGTCAATTTAAGAGTGACAAATAATGTTTTTGACTATAAATGTGGTGCTTAAACAGTTGTTTTAACAGTAGACTTGTCAACTTGATGTAGCTGAACATCATAAAAACTCTTAAACTGTAAATTTAATTGTTCAAATTAGCAGTAACATTGTCAACAGTTGGTACTGGTTAAAATGTGGGATTTTAAAAGCAGAGCAATAAATAAATAAATACAACCAGTTCTAAACTGTTAGTACCTTTGGGAGGTTTGTTTTAAATTCATGTCAATAAGATATACTGTACCTGTGACATGATGCAGTTCTACATGAAATAATTGTGCTTAGAGTAATCGTAACACTATGTAGGCGTAGTATAACTCCATTTGTGAATTTGCCCCAGGATGCCTAAAAAGAGGCTCACTATTTCATTAGCAAACTAAAGTTTCAATGCCCCTGTACAATATTTGCTTGATCCTTCTCCATTAAATTTAATAAGAGTTATGCTGCTGACTTCAATGAGAGCAGGATTAACTGGCACCAAAACCTTGGATTGTAGCTCAAATCTAATCCAGAGTGAATGAGCAGGAAAAGCCCTCTATGTATTGCTAAACAAGTAAGCACATCACCAGCCCCACTTCCTTCCAGAACTCTTATATCCAGCAGTGCTACAAGTACTGTAGCACGTTGCACTACATTGGTGCTCAGGCAAGCCATCAACCATGGACGTATGTTTAAATCTGTTATGGCTCATCAACAAAGTATATCAGGCTTGGGAAGCTTATGTAAACCTGGGCTTCCAAGCACACAAAAAAAAAGGCTATTGGCTTCAAGGCCAAGAAAATCCCTCTTATTTCATCGCAAATGTAACGAATGCTGCTTGTGCTCAAAAGCTTTTAGTTTGTTCCCTGAATTCTCAAACTGTAGTGTGTAACACAGCTGGGTTAGTTAGAAAACAATGTGGGTATCTGTCAGTGCAAATAAGCAGAGCAAAAATGTGTTCAAATTGAACAGTGAACAAATGAACCTGTAAATATTTTCAAGACTAAAAGCACCAAGTGAGGGCAGACCTAATAGATGCCAACTGCTGATTGGTTTCCCCACCCCTTGTGCAAATCAAAGGTTGCAGCAGCTCTAAGCACTGCATTGTTGTGGCCTTTCACCCAGCCAACTGGGCTCCTTCCCAACCAGCCAGCAAGCAAATCCACTTCTCTTCTGTTAGGTCTCTGTCAGGACTGACTCTTAACTAGCCTTGTATGCAAGGTATCGCCACTAGGAGCAGCTTTGCCAACTCTACGACTGTGCCTAATGCCCTATTCCCAGACGCTCCAGCAGCCCATGTCCTGGCTTCTCCGTCAGCAACCTACTGAGCTAGCAGGGGAGCTACACATGATGGGAACATTGTTTCTGCACAGTCCTGCTGCCCTCTCTCTCTCTCTGGTGTGACATGATAGAGTATGCGCTAAAGAGAGGAGAGAGGGGGCCCTGTTGCTGCTACCATAGGTCAGTCTATGGAACCCCACTTCTGACAGCAGCAGCAGCCCTCTCCCAGGTAAGAGGAAGTGGGCTCCCAGAGAAGTGGGGAGAGAGTTTGTGGAGGGGCTATGAGATGGGGGAGAGAAGGGCAGAGGTAGAATCCAAAAGCAGTGAGGAAGGGGGAAGGAAAATTGGGAGAGGAATAACAAAGAAATGTCATTGTGTCGATATGCTTATTTTACTGCAATCTCATTCTGCACCTGTCTCATCCCTGTTTGTTTCTTCCACCTGCTGAGTTCTGTAGTAACCTACGTTCTCTTGGAGGCAGAGACTGTCTTCTTACTAAGTATTTGTAGTGTGCCCATCACACTGGCTCCCCAATCCCTTAGACACTACTGTAACACAAATAATAATGATGATAATCAATAACAAGTACCTGGGCCCGGTGGTGCACACCTGTAATCCCAGCTACTTGGGAGGCTGAGACTGGCGGATCGCTCAGGGGTTCTGGGCTGCGGTGCACTATGCCGATTGTGTGTCTGGTGCCACTGACGGACTGGCCAAGGGGTGGCTGAAGGACTGGTTACAACAACACGAATGACATGTTATGATTGACCCTCTGTCTGTGAGGGCTGATGGACCGATCGGTCAAGGTGATCAAGGAATAACAAGTGGTTTGTTAAGCAATACAGAGGCTAAATTTGTTAGGAATTAATAGTTCAACCAACTAGGTAAAAGTATAACATGCAATGGTAATGTGTGTGTTGTAAATATGTACACAAACAAATGCAAGCTATTGCCAAAGGTGTGTAGGAATTGACCTGACCTATGTTAGAGATGGGCTGGAGCCATAAAGTTTGGATCCAGATCTCAAATTTTGGTTCAGATCCAAGATTTTGCTAGACCATACTGTCTCAAATGAACACCAAAAATGTCTAAGCCAAAATCAGCTGCCAAATGCACATAAACAACTCCAATTGCTTCAATAGGAGTTTCCTGTGTGTATCCAGGAGCAGATTTTAGAGCTAAGAGTATGCATCAAAGTCTAAATAGCAAATGTTAGTCCATTGACATTCTGTTTATTCATTATTTTCAAGGTGTCAATAGGAGTTTCTCTGTCTAATATAAAATGATTTGGTTGTCACATTTTTAATGAAGGCTTTTAATTACTCTTGATATACGGTATTGTACTAGTTGTTTTGTGCAGAAAACTGCTTTTGTGCACTTAGCTAAATCCCCTGTCTATAGCAAAATCTGCCTACATCAGGTTTTTGGTCAAAAACAGTCTTTGTCACTGCTCTTGTACACAGGATGGGTTCAGCTGTTATTTACAGTATAAAAAAGGAGCAGTTGTATGAGATTTACAGTGCAGGTGCTTTATGTGGAACTATGTGTTTGCTATATTTGACTGTGCACCTGGGTTACCCAAAATATAATAATAAACACATGGAATTTCTTGGAGTGCCAGTATTAGAGTTACTTCTATTTTTTTTTTAATTTCTTTAAATTGCTGGTGCGGTTTTAAGTAATTACAAGCAATGAGCTAAGTTCTGGATCTAAGCGAGAGAGCCTTCGTTTCAGTGTGGACAACATATGCACTGCAAAAGCAGCATTAAAATGCATACTTTGCTGGCTGACAGCTGGACTGAACATGCATACACACATTCATCAGGTCTTCAAAATGTGCATTGCATTTGCATATTGAAAAACCTGCAATGCACCTAGCTACCCATGTGATAAACTGCACAGACATGTGATAAATTGCATTTATGTGCACATTCTTCTGATTCATCAAGGTCCAGACAGGAGGCTAAGACTGAGAAGGCCAGAGGGAGGGGTGGGGAAGGGCTCAAATGAGACCAGCAGGTGCACCTCATCCCTGTAGAGCTTTGTCAGAAAGACAATACTCAGCCTACACTGACCCCCACCTTGGGACCCTGGAGAATGCAGTAGCCTGGGGAGTCCCTGCTAGCATAGGGGACAATCCAAACCCTTATGGATTGTCAGTGAGCTGGTTCAGGTGCTCCAATGGCCTTGGTATTCTCCTAACATCCTAGGACCTGACAGCTTCAGGGGGTAGGCCCAACAGACTTAAAGGGGCAATGGGGCAAATCTTATGGGCTGATGTGGGAGGAACTCTGGGATGGAATCCTTACAGGTGTTCTCTCTCACAGGGATTTAAGGCAGGAGGCACCTGTCTAGACAGATGGAGGCACATTAAAAAAAATAATGCCAACATAATTGTTCAAACTCTCACAAGCATTCCTAAAATGTTGTTTCTGTGCAATATAAGGAATAAAATACAGAATCCAGGGCGGGATGGGCCTTGTAGCTTCTCCACTCATGAGTAACGTGGCCATCCCAAACTAATGCCAATAAAATCATTGGCCAGAATTTTTAAACCTGGGTGCCTAAAGGTAGCCCCTTAAATGCCAATTTAAGTACCTAAATATAACGGGCCTGATAGTCAAAGATGATGAGCACCTGCAGCTTCCATTGAGTAGGAGTTTGTGAGTACTGAGTACTTCTGAAAATCACACCACTTATATTAAGTGTCTGCACTTGCATTTAGGTATCTAGCTGAAAGCAACCACATTTGAAAATGGTGGTCTTTGTTGATCTCTCTGCATATGTACTTTAAGACATACAGGTAAAATATCTACTTTGATAATATTCACTCTGCTATCTCAAAAGTGAAACTGTTTTCTTCAGTAAGATACACTCACATTAAGGCACATTTCACAAACATATTTTCTAAAAAATATTAATAAACATAACATCACCCATTTAAAATCATTTGGGGGGAAATGAAAACAACTGTCCAAGCCATATATGATGGAAATTAAGCTGACCCTTTCATAAGTGGGAAATTTAGTACAGCCAAGATCATTTGTCTCAAATATTAATTAGCTGTTATGTTTCAAATTCCAGTGCTATTTAACTGTCTTAATACAGTACATCTCATATGTTGGTACTGTGGAAAGGCACACATGTTGTAACAAAAATGAATGCATTAAATAAATAAATAAAGCCAATCGCCTAGGTACTAATTTGCCATAGATTGTATTTAAGTCCTCATCCATTATGTGAATTAGAAGTGAAACAAACAATGGCATCAATACTCTATTGCAGCCAGCCCAGCCTGAGATCCAGCAGAGTATGTGTCCTGGACAGTTTGTATTGATGCTGTCCTGAGTATCACACTCATCAATAATGGAAATAATTGCATTTTAATAATTAAAAAACCCCCATCATTTTCACAGAGCTAGAAATGATGACTTTGTTCCCTCCCCTGCAGTTTATCTACCTTTTAATGAAGGGACTGATTCACCAACAAACAGCTCCTTTACAAACAAACAAACACACACACACACACACACGCGCGCCAAAAAAAAAAAAAAAGACCTGTTGTTTCCCAAGCAGGTGATAAACTATTCAATTTACCTAAAAAAAAATGTCCAGTGATCAATTTGGCCGTGTCCAAACTCAGAAGCTAGAATTAAAGCTGAAAGGTACAGAGAAAAAGTAACCCTTCTCCTCTCAGCCCCCTTCCCACCTGACGGTACAAAGACCATGCTCAAATTCTTATTCAAAGCACTTTGCTTTGCACTTTGGTCTGATTCTGCATTTTTCTAGCACTAAAAACTCCTGTATACTTAAATGGGGATGTTTGAGTACATAAGAGATGTAGCATCATGCCTGGTTTGGTTGTGGACAGTGTTTGTGCAGGCACTGTAGTTAGACCAAGAGAAAAAGGCTTGTTTTTTCTTAGTTCTGAAGCTCTGTCTGCACTATACACTTTACCATGATTAGTTAGGTACCAACTGCAGTAGGGCCTTGAACAAGTTATGATAGATCTAGCTAAACCATAATCTACTATTCTATTCTACATAGGTTTCCATACTGTGCTCATTACCATAGTATCTGAGTGCCTTTCAGTAGTGCATAAAGCAATGTGACTACACAACTGTCATGTGGTATTTGTTGTCTCATCCTCCAGAGGGAGAGGCGTGTGCAGTGGAGTGGCTTGTTTCAGTAGGCCTTTAAAAAATAAAAAACAAGCATAACTGTTGCTATATGTTTTTATTAGAGACGATAAGGTCAAAAAATTTTGCCTTACACTTGGAGCAGAAAGTGGTGAGGTTTGCGATGGTCCTTAGTTCCTGCAGGAGTTCCCTTTATAATATTCCATATTCTATACTCTGAGTGTTCGTCTCACTTTTTTCTTTCTCCCATGGCATCCTACATCTGGACCTTGACAGGTTGAGAAGTATGTTATATATTGCACAACATCACTAAGTCAAATGAATGACTGGAAGCTCCATTGAGAATTCCTGAAATTAGAAAGTAAGTGAACAGAGAATTTAAAAGCAAAGCTAATGCATCATAAAATGCATTTATCCATTTATTTTGACAATGTTTTAGCTGTACTTTGATAATACTTGATAACGTACAAGTAAGTACAATGTATTATGTTTTATTAAAATAATGACCTCTTAATGAATATAAAATCCCACTACAGCACCTTGCTTCTAAATCTGCTGAGTGGGTGGAGAGATAGTGGAGTTCTTTGTGTGGATTATAGGCTGATGATGAGTAGATTACCCACCTTCTCCCATTCCCAGTTTAGTTCATATTCTTTTTTTTAAACTAGCGATGGGTAAAAAAAATTGGATCAGATAAGACCCAACCCAAAATTATGGACAGAATTCAGAATAAAACAGCCCTAAACTTTGTTAGAGGCTTTTAGAAGTTCAAACCAAAGCAGTCTGGATAAGTGTTGCATACGCAATTGAACCAAAGCCCCGATACAGAGCTGGTCAAAATGCAGAAAAAAATTCACAAAAACTAGTCATTGAAATTTCAGGGTTTTTTTTACACTTCATAAGCTGGTTGAAAAACAGCCCCCCAAAAAGGAGAAAAATTGAAAAAATTTTGCAAAAGATTTTGATGAAAAATTTTGAAGTTTCCTACCATCTCTATCCTGAAGTGCTTGAGGTTCTCCCATCAGAAATATAAACCTGGGTCTGTCTCCATCTTGGCTGAAACAAGAAGTACAAAGAGGCACCTGTGCTAGTAATTCAGTGCTCTTTTAGGTTGCAGTTCACCAAAGCACTATTCCCATACTTAAAACTAAGCATGTGTTTAAGTGCTTGCTGAATCAGGCCCTAAAAAATGTAACTTTTCACTCTCTGTTCCTGCTGGTCACAGTAACATGCCTGGTAAAGAAAATTATCCACAACTATTAGGAAAACCATCAGGAAAACAAAATCTTATAGATTCATAGATTCTAGGACTGGAAGGGACCTCGAGAGGTCATCGAGTCCAGTCCCCTGCCCGCATGGCAGGACCAAATACTGTCTAGACCATCCCTGATAGACATTTATCTAACCTACTCTTAAATATCTCCAGAGATGGAGATTCTACAACCTCCCTAGGCAATTTATTCCAGTGTTTAAGCACCCTGACAGTTAGGAACTTTTTCCTAATGTCCAACCTAGACCTCCCTTGCTGCAGTTTAAGCCCTTCTTACTATATGTCAAAAATCGTTCCTTTTAGATATGGAAACAAGTCTCTGCACACTGGGGCCAAGAAATTCCAGTGATTTTTGGCCTTATATTCATATGAACTATACAATAGTTTCAGACAGACTGTTATGGAAATAAGCCTTTATTGAAAGGTAGGGCCACCAGATATCAAAACAAATGTTCACCCATTGAGGAAGAGATTCATTACAACTGTGCCAAAGTGGACAACCAAGCCTCTCTCTCTTTCCTTACACTCTTTGATAATTGTATACCATACTTATTACTTTCTTTAAAGTTACTTAATTAATTCACCAGAAATAATTGTCTTATTGTTGGTTGTGTACATGATTATTTAGGGTGCTTGAAGTATTTAATCTGAAGCGATGGCACAAATTTCCCTCTCTCCCTGTGCTTTGCTAGTCATATGCACCAGAACCACCTCTAAGATCATTAAAAGTTCAGTTAATTCAATAACACTTTGTACTTTATAGTTTTACTGCGATGATTAAGTTTTTAAAGATAGCTGCAGGCCCTTCCTTCCCAGCCCAGCTGCTATCTGACAGTAGTGGAAGTGAAAATAAAGAGGGGAAAAAATTGAAAATACCTGAAGAGAATAAAGAACAGGGTAATGGGGTAAGATGGATTACTTGAATTTTCCACCAATCACTGAATAACATATTGGCTAAAGCATTGATTGATGAAGTATTTAAGTCGTCAATCTCACATCACAAGCCTTTTTACAAATGGCTGCAGAAAGGGGCTGACATTGAGGTGGTATCAATGGAAGTTGGCTTTGCTACAAAGTATAAGAAAGACCTCTAGTCCACAATTTGCTCCTTCGCAAGATGTTCTATAACCACTTCCGACGGCCACTTTGCCAGCAAATGTTTCACTTAAAATGTCGGTATTCTTTACTCAGGACTGCAGTCCACCTCTAAATTTATAGGCCTTTACTATGGGAAGATTTACTTTCCTTTAGTTTTTGGTTGGATTATTTTCCCCCCATGCATACTGCTTTTTACATGGAAGACTTTCTTTCTTTCTTTCTTAAAAGAATTACAATTAGTTGTTGTCTCTTCAGATGTGTTCTAAAATGGTAAGTCAGTCATTGCCAGAAGTCTGCATTTGGTTTAGGAATCAGCATGTTTTGGCTTTTTTTTTTTTTTTCTGCCCTGCTCCTCTTGTTCATTGGCATATAGAATCTGCTGCTGCAGAGACAGGTCACTTCTGGATTACCCTCCGTGTCATTTCATTTGTTCCCCTTAAGTTCCTCCTCCTCAGTGAATATAACAAATCACACGAAGTGGAAGAGAGCCAACAATTCAGTTTCCATTGGAGAGGAGAGGAAGACAAGCACATACCTTAGCATGAAAGAGCATCTTGATTTTAAGTTTTCTTTCAGGAGTCATTAATAATTTATGAGACCACACAGAGTGTTTCTCCACTGACATTTTTCTAAATAATGTAATGTGCAGTCAAGTATCAGACAAGGGGGAAATAGCTCTGTTTAGATAAAAAAAAAAGTACACTTGAATCCAAATATTCTGAAAGTTGTCTATTGTCTTATTCCAAAGCCCCATCTCTTTGTAGGGTCAGCAGAAACTACTGGAATGTTGCCCAGTCTTAAGAGAGTTTTCGTGCAGGGGAGCCAGTAAAAGTACCTCAGGCTCACAACATCTAAACTCTATTTGTTGCATTCAGTAAAAAGTGATGAAGACAGGGCATGCCTGAGCATGATTGGCCTGCAGCAGAAACAAAAAGTTAATTGAACAAGTGGGTTCCTCCCTACTCCTGCTCCCCATGTCTACTATCTGCTTCTGCATCCCCAGTTTGGTTTCCTGGCATTCCACCCAGTTTTACTCTTTGCATCTGATTTATGGTACCCAACCTCCAGTTTGTCTCCTTCCTTTGACCCCCTGGTATCCTGACCCAGACTGACTCTGGTTCCCGACATGTGGTTCTGATCTCCAGTTTGTCTCCTGCTTTTTACCTCTTAGTGTCCTGACCCAACTGACTCTTGACTTCTGTCTCATGCAGATTCTGGCTCTTACATGATAATGTACATGTACTCACCGAAAATAATACTAGAAAGTAACCTATGGGTATTTTTACACTGATGTTGCAAGGTGTAATTTCCAGCTTGAGTACATAAACCCACACCTACCTATGATGAAATTAGTGCACTAAAAATAGAAGTATAGTGGGAATGGCATGTGTCAGCATTTCCTCCCCACTCTGAACTCTGGGGTACAGATGTGGGGACCCTCATGAAAGACCCCCTAAGCTTATATTCCACCAGCTTAGGTTAAACACTTCCCCAAGGCACAAATTCCTTTCCTTGTCCTTGGACAGTATTGCTGCCACCACCAAGTGATTTAAACAGAAATTCAGGGAAGGGCCACATGGAGCCCTATCCCTCCAAAATATCCTCCCAAGCTCCTTCACCCTGGGGAGGCTTGAGAATAATATACCAACCAATAGATTAACAAAGTGAGCACAGACCAAACCCTTGGGTTTTTAGGGCACTAAAAATCAATCAGGTTCTTAAAAGAAGAACTTTATTATAAAGAAAAAATTTAAAGAATCACACCTGCAAAATCAGGATGGAAGGTAACTTTACAGGGTAATAAAAGATTTAAAACACAGAGGACTCCCCTCTGGACTCAACTTCACAGTTACAAAAAACAGGAATAAAACTACCTCTTAGCACAGGGAAAATTCACAACCTAAAACAAAAGATAATCTAACGCATTTCCTTGCTTCACTTACAATTTTTGTAATCTTAGATGCGCATTTCAGGTATGTTTTTAGGAGATGTTTTTTCCTGCCCTGGTCTCTCTCTCCATCCAAAGAGGGAACAAACAAAGAGAGCACAAAAACCTCCCCCCACCCAGATTTGAAAGTATCTTCTTTCCCCATTGGTTCTTCTGGTCAGGTGCCAACTTGGTTAATTGAACTGATTAATCCCTTACAGGTAAGGCAATTCAGTACAGCTGCCCTGTGTATATTTATGATATGCCCCCCAAATCACAGATGGTGCTGGACAGCCTGTTCTACACTGGCTGTGATTTCTTCCTGCAGCTCTAGGAGAAAACAGAATTAATAAGATACATGCATCGCTAGACATACTACTGATTATATAAAAACTAACAATATTTTTCACATTTCAAGAACGATTTTAATCAGCTGATTCTGGGAAACTTTCACAGGAGAGTGCATCAGCCACTTTGTTAGAAGCTCCTCAAATGTGTTGTATTTCAAAATCAAAATCTTGGAGAGCTAAACTCCACCAAAGAAGTTTATTGTTATTTTCCTTGACAGTATGAAGCCACTTCAGTGCAGCATGGCCGGTTTGCAGGTGGAAACGCCATCCCCAAACATATGGGCGTAGCTTTTCCAGAGTGTACACAATGGCATAACATTCCTTTTCGGTGATTGACCAGTGTCTTTCCCTCTCAGACAGTTTTTTGCTGAGAAACACGACAGGATGGAATTCTTGATCCATCCTTCCTGCATTAAGATTGCTCCCACACCACGCTCGGACGCATCTGTGGTTACTAGGAAAGGTTTGTCAAAGTCTGGGGCCCTTAGCACAGGGTCAGACATGAGTGTTGCTTTAAGATGGTTAAAGGCCTTCTGACACTCTTCAGTCCACTGAACTGCATTTGGCTGTTTCTTTTTGGTCAGGTCGGTCAGTGGGGCAGTGATTTGACTGTAGTGCGGTACAAATTGCCTGTAATATCCGGCCAAGCCTCAGAAGGATTGGACCTGTTTTTTTTTACTTTGGGACAGGCCACTTTTGGATAGCATTCACTTTGGCCTGTAGGGGGTTGATAGTTCCTTGACCCACCTGGTGTCCAAGGTATGTCACTCTGTTTAGGCCTATTTGACACTTTTTAGCCTTAACAGTTAGTCCTGCCTCCCTTATGCACTCAAAGACTTTTCGTAGATGCTCCAGGTATTCTGCCCATGAATCAGAAAATATGGCCACATCGTCAAGATATGCGACTGCAAATTCTCCCAATCCCGCTAGAAGACTATCTACAAGTTTCTGGAAGTTGGCGGGTGCATTTCGCAGCCCGAAAGGGAGCACATTAAATTCATACAGCCCCCTATGGGTGATGAAGCCTGACCTTTCCTTGATGGATTCATCTAGCAGTACTTGCCAGTACCCCTTGGTTAAGTCTAAGGTAGAGATGGACGAGTTACAGCATTTAGCTTACGGTAGTCCACACAAAAGCATATTTCCCCATCTGGTTTGGGAACTAGAACCACTGGAGATGCCCATGCACTGTTAGAGGGGCAGATTACACCCATCTGTAGCATGTCCTGGATCTCCCGTTCTATAGCAGTTTTGGCTTGAGGAGCCACCCGGTAAGGTTGGGCTCTAATTGGGCGAGCATTATCTGTGTAAATGGAGTGGTATGCCGGTTCAGTCCATCCTGGGATGGCTGAGAACATCGGCGTGAAGATAGTGCACAGCTCCTTGATCTGCTGTCGCTGCATACGTCTGAGGGTCATGGAGAGGTTCACCTCTTCCATGCCACCATCACTTTTTCCTTCATAGTAGACACCTTCAGGCCACTCAGCGTCATCTC
This sequence comes from Emys orbicularis, assembly GCF_028017835.1. NCBI lineage: Eukaryota > Metazoa > Chordata > Testudines > Emydidae > Emys > Emys orbicularis. The sequence goes on from NC_088684.1 coordinate 104,303,630, forward strand.
CTCCCTGGGCTGTAAACTGACAAACCTTTAATTCTCTGGAATAAAAGGGCTTTAGAGAATTAACATGGTACACCTTAGGCTTTAGGTTTGAGGTTGGGGACGCTATGAGATAGTTAACAGTTCCCAGGCGCTCTTGGACCATAAATGGCTCTTCCAACAACTCTTCCATCTTATGGGCCTGGACCACCTTCAAGACCATGACCTGCTCCCCTACTTTGAAGGAACGCTCTCTGGCAGGTGTATCATACCAGGCCTTTTGCTCTTCCTGAGTATCTTTTAGGCTTTCTAAAGGGCTAAAGAGTTTCAGAGGGTGTTTTGTAGGTAGTTTACAAAGTCCAGAATGTTAGTTCCTGGAGAAGGCATAAACCCCTCCCATTGCTGCTTCACCAATTGTACCTCACGGCCATACACAAGTTCAAATGGTGAAAAGCCCAAACTGGGATGCTGTAAGTAAAGAGCAACTACTGCAACACTAGGTCCCAATCATTGAAGTGCTCATTTCAGGTATATTTTTAGGAGATGTTTTTTCCTGCCCTGGTCTCTCTCTCCATCCAAAGAGGGAACAAACAAAGAGAGCAAAACCTCCCCCTTCCCCCAGATTTGAAATAGAACTCGAGTCCTGACTTCCAGTTCCCCATTCCAACTAGTTCAGAAAAGGCCATGGGACAGATTCTCATCTGACATTAAGCAGAGTAGCTCCATTCCCTCAACATATGATCCAACAGATCAGAGCCAGCATGAAAGGCAGTTGCTACAACTGTGATGGGTCTGTAGCAAACTTCTCCTCTTGCCCACATCTTCTCACCAGGGTTGCACTTCGTTCCCCATGCTCCTCCTGGAGAGACGCATTTACACATTGCCTCTTATACAGGCAGGCTGCAGTTAAAAGATAACAGTCTAGCCCTAAATGAGACACTAATGCTATGCCACTGATACGATACGTGGGACATCACAAAATTATCTGTTAACAGGCATCATATTAATGACAGAATAATAATAGATAAAAACACAGTGGCACAAATTAAAATCAGTGTTATTTGGAAGGTGGAGAAGTAATGAAATAAGCCATGATGTAAGCAGGATTTTTCAATCTCGTGCTGTCTGCCAGAAGAGGCACTGTTTCTGTTCTTAGTGTAAAAAGTAGCCTACTTACTCACCATCAATATGTGGTATTCATATAAATAAACTAAACATCATAAATCAGTTGCCCAAGGAATTCAGTCTTAAGTGCGCACCTTTGAATTATTCAGACAGATACACATTAGCGGTCACCATTATTGTATATAGAAACACAATGTATGGGACCAAAGTGGATGTAATATACTGTAGCAGTAATATGTGGAATGAATTAGACAACTTGTACAAAGCAGCAACTAAATGTATTGTATTAAATAAGAATCCAGCTCACCACTGCGGTATATAGGTGCAGTTAAAATGGTTTGCCTCTTCCCATTACACGACAATGTAATCAATTGCATAAATCACTGGCTGACAGAAATCCTACATTTGAAATATTTCACATGCTTCCTGTGACAGAGCAGAAATCTTGCTCAGGAATTAGAAAATCCAGGAAGTTAGAAAAAGATCTGGACCAGGCTTTTGCTGACTTTTGCTCCAAAATGGAAAGAGATAAGGTGCATAAGATTTGGGAGTATTTTAATCAAGACAGACAAGATTAGTGTAATTTGACACTTAAGACCAGGGGTAGGCAACCTATGGCACGTGTGCCAAAGGCGGCACGTGAGCTGATTTTCAGTGGCACTCACACTGCCCAGGTCCTGGCCACCGATCCGGGGGGCTCTGCATTTTAATTTAATTTTAAATAAAGCTTCTTAAACATTTTAAAAACTTTATTTACTTTACATATAAAAATAGTTTAGTTATATATTATAGACTTATAGAAACAGACCTTCTACAAATGTTAAAGTGTATTACTGGCACACGAAACCTTAAGTTAGAGTGAATAAATGAAGACTCGGCACACCATTTCTGAAAGGTTGCCCACCCCTGCTTAGGACAAACAATGCCAGTGTAAGAATGTTGCACAAGAAATAGCAACTACACAATTAGGCCCCAGTCTTACAAACACTTATGCATATGCTTAACTAACTAATGTATATCTCAATTATGTGTTCATACAGCATCTGAAAGTTTATGGTAGTGGATACAATTGCTGTATTTAAAGTGTAGATGGGAAAACCTTGGAGAATAAGAGTGAAATCCTGCTTCCATTTTAATGAATGGGAGTTTTGCGATTGACTTCAGTGGATGCGGGATTTTAGCCTAAATTTTTAAATGAACGGCACAATAACAGCAGCCACAAATGCACCTGCATCCATCAAAAGACCCATTTTTGGCCATACCCATTTGTAAATTACATGTTGAAATATCTGTCTACAGGCATTTCTATTATTATTATTTATTTATCTATTTATTTATTATTAGCCATTTTCCTTTATGTATACATCATTTGAAAGTTTCCAAAAAGAGAAAAATAAAAATGCAGTATACATATTTTATTAACTGAAAGATAATGATTCAATGTTATTCTTTCTTTGACCTAATTAAAAAAACCAGTTGACAAAGAACAAGTGAGGAAAGATGCAAGCATAGTTTAAACCAATCAAACACCATGAATGTTGCTCATATGCTGATATCTTTCTTACAGCTCTAAGACTGTGCTGATTTGCCCTCCCCAAGATTTTACAGGCCCATTGGATGCATATGTATTTTTGCAGAGGCAACCCTTGAACCCAAATCTGAAAATTTGATCCTTAGACCACCTAATTTCTAGAACATACAAGGAGCCTGATCAGCATTGTTGGCTATTCTGTATCTTTAGAATATAATGGAGGGTTTTTTATCATATGTAAACTATTTGTTATTATATTCAAGACATTGGACCTGGTTCTGTTTCACTTATGCCAGTGTAAATTGGAACACTGATTTGAAATCAATGGAGTAGACGCAGCATAAAAAGACATTAGCAAGATCAGGATCAGGTCCATTTTGAATAGGAATCTATTCAAAATAAAATACAATGAAAATTATTCTGTGGCATAACAAACAAAATGAATATATTCATACTCCTAACTGGTAGGAATTATCTGGTGATTTTCTTTGACCTTGTTTCTTACTGTTCAGGGCTGCCACTCCTTACCTCTCACACTGGAATCTGATGCTCTCACATCACAGGATACTTTCTCTTTCTGTGTTTCTAAGGCCATGTTTTCCTTATATCCCTCCACTCTACAAAGAGCTCAAACACTCACACTCAAACTTGAAGTTTTTCTGTTGTAAGATTTGTGTCCATTAATTCTTTTGCGTAGAGACTTGCTCCAATCCCTCAGATAGAGACAAGCACCTACAAGATCTCTATCAAGCATTCTTAAAACTACAATACCCACCTGCTGATGTGAAAAAACAGATTGACAGAGCCAGACGAGTACCCAGAAGTCACCTCCTACAAGACAGGGCCAACAAAGAAAATAACAGAACACCACTAGCTGTCACCTTCAGCTCCCAACTAAAACCTCTCCAGCGCATCATCAGAGATCTACAACCTATCCTGAAAGATGATCCTTTACTCTCACAGATCTTGGGAGACAGACCTGTCCTCGCTTACAGACAACCCCCCAACCTAAAGCAAATACTCACCAGCAACCACACATCACTGAACAAAAACACTGACCCAGGAACCTATCCTTGTAACAAAGCCCGATGCCAACTCTGTCCACATATCTATTCAAGTGACATCATCATAGGGCCTAATCACATCAGCCATACCATCAGGGGCTCGTTCACCTGCACATCTACCAATGTGATATATGCCATCATGTGCCAGCAATGCCCCTCTGCCATGTACATTGGCCAAACCGGACAGTCTCTACGCAAAAGAATTAATGGACACAAATCTGACATCAGGAATCATAATACTCAAAAACCAGTGGGAGAACACTTTAACCTGTCTGGCCATTCTATGACAGACCTGCGGGTGGCTATCTTAAAAGAGAAAAACTTCAAAAACAGACTCCAACGAGAGATTGCTGAGCTGGAATTGATATGCAAACTAGACACAATCAACTCAGGATTGAATAAAGACTGGGAATGGCTGAGCCATTACAAACATTGAATCTATCTCCCCTTGTAAGTATTCTCACACTTGCTTCTTATCAAACTGTCTGTACTGAGCTATCTTGATTATCACTTCAAAAGTTTTTTTTCTCTTACTTAATTGGCCTCTCAGAGTTGGTAAGACAACTCCCACCTGTTCATGCTCTCTGTATGTGTGTATATATATCTCCTCAATATATGTTTCACTCTATATGCATCCGAAGAAGTGGGCTGTAGCCCACGAAAGCTTATGCTCTAATAAATTTGTTAGTCTCTAAGGTGCCACAAGTACTCCTGTTCTTTTAAATATACTGGGTCAGATTCTGCACTGGTGTAAATCAGTGTGTCTTAAATGAATCTATGCCAGTTTACACCATCTGAGGATCTGGCCTATATGATTTTTTGATTACTAAGCATTACTCTCACCGCATTTTACACCAATAAGGTGGAAAGGCAGTCCTGTAAGCTGAATATTTGGTTTATGTAAACTTACTTTGTTTAATGGGCATATTAATTACAATTAGGTATAATAAAACCTACTTTCTTTGTATACAACATAGACTCATAAATTTGAAGGCCAAAAGGGACCATTAGGTAATCTAGTCTGACTGCCTGTATAGGACAAGCTATAACATTTTCAATGTATGACAGCACCTACCTATAAAAAGATGGTTATGGGGGGTGGGGAATCTTGGCTATTTCTTATAGACCTGGGTAATCACACTTCTGAAAATGCCTTTGTTACCTTAAAGACTAAGGTGATTGACTCATCAGAAACACATAATTTAGCTTAGATATCTAAACCATTACATTTATAACATCTGAGCAATTTTATTACCCCAGCTATATGGGCATGCATAAATAACAATTAAGAATCTTTTTGTGAACGAATTTCACATTTCTATTTTGTTTGAGTATTGATTTATTATATATCTTATTTTTTTTTCTTTTCTACAGTAAATATTTTTTGGTTTTAATTTAATCTTCTTCTAAGACCCCAAACCTCCTCCTTTTTCAGCCTGATGTCTTTGATTAGGAATTATGAGGAAAGCCCTACTGAAATGAGATAATAAAGATCAACTGGGTAATGGATAAGTGGTTAAAAGTTTACTTTGTGTCCTGACGGTCAAGGCTTGCATTCAGTAGATGCCATGGACCTAAGGTTCCTAGCCAATTAAACTCAAGTTCTGATAGATGGGCTTGTGGTCCTATTGGGGAGGTGTTGGGTGAAACATCGCTGACCAAATAAAAGACAATGCATTAGGCCAGTTCATTTGGGCCTGTGATTTATGTTGCAAGAATTAGATGCATCTGTGTAGAACTGAAAATGTATTTTCATTGTGACACTTACAGTGCTATTGGGTTAGTTATTCTGCTCTAGGTAATTAAAAACAAATCACTCAAAGAGCTTATGTCCCATTTTCAAAAGTGTGGGCACTTCGGAGCCTAAGTCTATTTTTATCCATTATACATAGTTACTTATATAGATACTTACTATACACTGGCTGGCAAGTTCTATCTATCATGAGAGAATGGGGATTAAGCTGATCAAGACTGGAATAAGGTGTCTGGGGCCTATTTCTGTGCTGACTCAATTCTGTGTACCACTTGGAAAAAATGGTGTGTGATCATGTAATCCTAGACTACATTGTAATTCACAGACACCAAGCAGCAGAATAAAAGTTCCACATGCAATCCGAACTTTGCTATTTCCTGGCTTTTATGTGTTTATCCGTTTAGCCTTAAGGTACAACTTAGTTCTGAAAAGTGACAATGTAAAAATGGTATCTTCCTAGCTCCCTATCTGCTTATTGTATTAACAAAATTAAGTTTTTACTGTTTTTAGTCCTATCCCTGTACCACCAGTGCAATTCAGAGGAAGTGAGTAGATTCTATCCCATCACGCAAATAATCAACAGAATTGTTTCCTAAATTCCAATCACTGACACTTGAGCAATCCCACTGACAGCTATTGGTTGTAGATGTGCCACTAAGGGTATGTCTGCATTGTAGCTGGGAAGTGTGATTCCCGGTGCGGGGACACAAACTTGTGCTAGCTCTTCTCAAGCTAGTGCACTAGAAATAGCAGTGCGGACAATGTGGCATGGGGTGCAGCTCAATCTAGTCACCTGAGCTCAAACTCAGGGGGCCAGGTAAGCTTGGAATTGAGTGGCTAGCCCAAGATGCCACTTATGCCGCAGTATCCACGCTGCTATTTCTAGTGCAGTAGCTTAAGAGCTAGTATGAGTCTTTCTACCCGTCCTGGGAAACACAGTCACACCTCCCAGCTGCAGTGAGGACATACCTTGAGATTATAACGTGAAGACAGTTGGGTTGCATAGATTTAGCCGAGTCCTAATTTACTCTGCAAGTTCTTTACTACTGGCACAAATGTACAAGAAGGAAAGAGCTCAGCTTGGGTCTCAGAACCCAGGTGTGTTTCCAGGGCTGGCAATAAGAAAAAGCATCTTTTTAACTTGTAAAATGAGATCAGTCAGAGGTAATACACATGGAACCGCTTGAGGCCACTTTCAGGGCTGGCCCACAACATTTTGGCACCTGAGCCAGGGAGCTCAAATGATGTCTCCATGCCCCCTCGCTTGGGTCAAAACTTTGAAAGGTCTCAATTCTGCCTTCTTCCTGTTCTACTCCTCTCATGGTACTGCTCTGCTACCTACCCCAATAAAGGAGAACTAACAACTTAAAATGCCTTGTTCAAAAATTTTAAGTAATGCTTAACTTTCAAACGCCTGAACAGCAAATGTAACTTTTCTTGTCTGCATAGTAAACGCTGGCATTTTTATCTGTTTGAATAATCAAAGTGGTGCTTTCCGTGCTTTCTTGGTTGCGAAGATTTGAACTGCTTCCTGAAGATCCACAGTCTGGGCCAGCTCATGCTCTATTGAGATGGTTGCAAGATTGACCAGCCTCACTTGTGTCATTGTGGAGCGTAGATGTGTTTTTATTAACTTCAGCTTGGAGAAGCTGCGTTCTCCACTGGCAACTGTTACAGGAAGTGTTAGAAGTATGCTCAGAGCATCAAAAGCATTTGGAAAGAGGGTGGTCATCTTATTTCTGCACATATATTCCAGAACAGCCTTTGGAGTTGATCCTGCTGAAATGTATCTTGAAAGGGCTTTCAGTTCATCACCTAAATCACTCGCATCAATATCGTGCATGTCATCATGTGTCAACACTGTCTCTAGTGCCCTGCATTGCTGGTGTAGGTCTTCTTCAGGTATAGTGAGGAGTTTTGGAATATCATACAACATCCCAAATATACTGCTATGTTCCTTGAGCTGCATGAAACATTCTTCAACTGACTGTATTGCACAATCTAGCACCTGGTTAAAGAATTCAACTTTGAATTGTTGTTTGGGGTCTCTTATGGGATTATCCCGTGCCTCGTAATCAAAATGTCTTCTTCTTCGCTGATTCTTGTATTCTTGAATGGGTGGTAAAATAGCGTCAGTGTGAAGTTCCTCTGCCAACTTCTGTGCACTCTTCAGAATTTTTTGAAATCCCTCATCTGACTGGTAAGACTGTAGGTATGACTTTGCTTTGTCCAGTTGTTCCATTGCTCCAGATATATCAAGGTCAACACCTTGGAGTCTCTTGCTTACAACATTTATTTCAAACAGTATGTCATGCCACAACACTAAGCCACACAGAAATTTGAAGTTATGTATGTTTCTGATGATTCCATTTCCCTCTGCCACTGTTCTCCCATGAACGGTTCCTGTCATAGCATTATCCTCCATAATGGCAACTATGGCATAATCTATCTTCCCAATTTGGTGTTTTATAGGCTTTATCTCCTCCACTCGACTTTCCCATTGTGTGGCACTCAGTGGTTTCAGTGTCAGAGAGGATGTTCCCAGATGTTGCTTCAAAATTTGCCATTGATGAGTTGATGGAGAGAAAAATACATAGATGCTTTGAATTACATTAAAAAATTCAGCAGCCTCCCTAGAAGCTGATGCTGCATCACTGACCACCAAGTTCAATGAATGAGAACTGCATGGGACAAAAAAAGCTCGAGGGTTTAACTCTCGGATCTGTGTCTGCACTTCTCTGTTCTTTCCTCTCATGTTGGCACCATTATCGTAGCCCTGACCTCTCATGTCAGCTATCGCAATTCCCGTATCTTCCAGCTTTTTAAGAAGCACATTTGTCATACCAGCTCCTGTAGTATCATCAATGTCAATAAATTCTAGAAAATGTTGACAGTCACCATTGCAGGGACATTTTCACTAGGTTCTGTTGTTGTTACAAAACACACCATTAAAGTCATTTGTTCCGTATGGCTGATGTCAGGTGTGCAGTCCAGAATAACAGAGTAATATCTTGCTGACTTCAGATCTGCCACAATCTTCTGTTTGACTTTTGTTGCCAGTAACTGTATGATCTCATTTTGAATTGTTTTTCCAAGGTAGTGGTGTGTGTACATTTCTTGGGTGGTGACTCTTCTTAGATGCTCCTGGAGTACAGCATCAAACTCAGCCATCAGCTCCACACTTTTAAGGAAGTTTCCATTGTTTGGCACATACAGCTGATCTGAAGTGCCACGCAGTGCTAGGTTTTGGCTAGCAAGCATTCTCACAATGGCAATGAGCCTTTTCAGAACATTTTGCCAGTAAAGAGACTGATGCAATCTTCTCTTGATGCTGATCATCTGTGGTGGCCTTTAACCTTAGTCTCGTCTCAAGCTCTTTCCACCTATGGAATGCTCTCTCGTGATTTGCTGCCTTCTCATGGCATGCCAGATTTCTAGCCAGATTTTTCCAGTCCTTTGTTCCTGTAGAACCCAATGTGCCTGGAACATTAGAATGGAAGAGTTTGCAACAAAAACAGTATGCAGCATTCTGGGTTTTTGAGTACATAAGCCATGGTCTCTCCACTTTGCCACCATTGGGGATTTCACACCAGTAATGTGTTGGATGGAAACTTCTATTTTCATTGTCTTTGGGGAACATGAAGTTTTTCACGTGGTGTGGCCCATGCAGTACAAGGAAGTCCCTCAGGCTACTGCTCAAGTGGGTCCACAGTCCTGGATCATCTAGACTTAAGGAACTAAACTCAGCAGCAGCTGTTTCTTGCGCCTCCACCACTCTCTTCTCTGATCTACACTTTTCTTCAGGAATGTGCGTGGTTACATCCATTTGAGATGGGGATATGGATGCTGCAGTAGCTGCCAGGTCACCTGCACTCTGACTAACTGGAAGATCAGGCATCTCCTCACCACTCACATCCTCACTGGGGCCGGAAGGCTCACCGTGAACATTTGTGTTTATGTATCTCAGGAGAGCTCCTTCCTGCTTAGATAGAAAAGCTTCCTTTGCTTTCTTTCTTTTTCTGAATGCTGCCCCAGGGGGGCGTTTTCTTCTTTCACTCATGACTGCTGTTCTGTGCCAGCTATAGTGGCTCTCAACACTCAATTGAAGGGGACAAATAAGCAGGCTGGTAGCAGGGCCTGAGTGAGGGAAGATATCAGGGTCTTAAGGGCCTAACTGACTCCTACTACTTCAGTTGACTGCCTGTTCTCCTCAAGTAGATTCAGGGAAGCAGCAGGAAACAGGAAGCTCCCTGAGAAGCTGGTGTTAATCAGTCCAGGCTCCTGGGGGTGCTAGAGATGTACATAAGAGCCTCCTCCTCCTTTCTCTCCCTGCAACTCCTGCTGCTTTCTGTTATTCCCTCTCACCTTTTCTCCTGCCTGCCTGTTATGTCTCTTGTGCCCTCCTTCCTCCAGCACAGCACTCCACCATCTTTGTGCATCTAGAGCAGAGAGAATACATATGCACCACCAGCAGACACAATTTTCTACACTCTGGGTCCTAGTGCCCCCCTTCCAGTGTGGCACCTGAGGCAGCCGCCTCAGTTTGCCTCATGGTAAGGCCAGCCCTGGCCACTTTTACAGTCACTTTTCAAAGCAGAACTGCAATTTAATGTAAAGGGGGTTTGCACTGAAAGTGAAGACCTTATATAAAACCTCCAGGTTTTTTTTCCAAGTGAAGATCGGTTCGGACTGCTTTCTTCACACTAGATATAGATCAGAACTTGTCCAAAGTTGTGTTTGGGTGGGGAGTGGGGTAATAGATGCAGGTTTGGGTTATGGCCCATCTCTATTTCAGAGGGATACAACTTCATACAATTAGGGTCCAACATTGTAAGCAGAAGAAAACCCCCAGGCTTCTGGAAAGAAACAAACTGCCTGCATTATGTAAGTCATTAAAAAGCCCCAAAGAAGGACAGCTTTCTTCCACAAAGAGGAGGCAGTATTTATTTAGCGTGTGCATGGTCGTCTAGCCAAGCGATGGCATCTTCAGTGGCGTGATGCAGTTCTTCTAGGCCACCGCTGAACCTAGTCAGCAGGCATTCATCGACTATGCGCGTCATCTCCTGTGTTGCACCGCAGCTGCACAAAGGGCTGTCACAAAGGCCCCAGTGATACTGATTGGCTGCACAGAGACCTTGCCCGGTCCGGAACCTGTTCAACAGGGATCATTGGCGACGGGGCAGGTCAAAACCAGGAGGTGAATGCCCTTCACTTCCTTCTGAATACAGTAGAAGTAAAGTGCTGCCTTTCTCCAGGAACACCTTTCACATTTTCTCTCATTAACTCTGCCTCTTTCTTTATATCCTGTATACCCCTGAGCTTTGTGCTGAAATCAGAGAAGGTGTGCACAGTTTTGTAAAAGCAAAATGTGGGGAATTTGCATGGGTTTGTGCATAAAAATCACCGTCAGCGCAAAAGAATCCCTTTTAGTTCTGCCTAGTAGATTAAAAAAAAGCATTTAAAGAGACAGCAAGTGACCACAAGAGGCAGGGGGATCTGGTTACCAATGGATGGCTGTCTAAAGTTTAGATGCAGGAAGGTCAGAAAGAATTCCACTGGCTGACATCTCCAAATATGAACACTCTGAAAGTGTAAAAGCAATATACGGCCTCCCATATATATTGTCCTGTGTTCTACACCCAGGTAATGGCTCTGTGCCACTGATTCCTTCTTAGTGTGAAAGTATGGTACTTTAGCTTGTGTGTTCAGCAGCAGGAAGCCCTAGGGCAGGGGAGATCTATTTTATATACTGTGTGTATGAGGGAGAACATTATGTTTGGTACCAGGGAGCTGCTGAGGTTTTTATTCTCTCATTACTAGAAAACATTTCTGCACACTTTTCTCTGTGTTTTTATTAATCCATTTCATTTCATGCTGTCTCCCCTCCCACTTATCTAGCAGCTGCTCTCTCAATATCTCACCTCCAGTTCAGTAAGGCACAGTAGGCAGATCACAACATATATCCTGTTATACTCCTGGACATGCCATCTGCCATCTCCTCCTGGACACTTTTGCAAACAGCTCTCTACAACAATAGAGAGTCTGGCCGCTTAGGGGTTTATCCTTCCCAATGACTATTTGTGAATAAGTGCAAATTAAAAAGTGAGGAATAGGGATACCCAATCCTGCATTAATGAAAATGCTGCTGCCTGGCCTAGCTATCAAGGGTATGCCTGTGTCAGGCTCGTGGGGCTCGAGCTGTGGGACTGTAAAATTGCATGTAAGACCTTCATGGGATCCCAGAGCTTGGGCTCCAGCCCTAGCCTGAATGTCTACACCACAGTTTTATAGCCCCAAGCCCTGCGAGCCGGACTCAGTTGACACCAGCCAGATGTGGGTGTTTTATTGCAGTCTAGACATACTCCAAGTTACTCCTGCTTAGTAGCAAGTGAAAGTGAGAAGAGGGAGGTGAGTAGTAGGAGCCAGTTAAGTGCCTCATGAACATGCTGAGGATTGCATTTCAATCCTTGTCTCCTCTGACACATCCAGTCCCAGAGCCCATCTCTTTTTTACCCTGCCCCACTGAGAGTAAGGGAGATGGGAACAAGTCTTGGGACTTCCATTCACTGGGAAAAATGATGCCCAAGATGAGATTTTCAAAGCAACATCCTGGGTGTTAGCATTGACCTTAATGGTAGATGTGTGACCAAATCCCCTGCACAGTTTTCTCAACTCTTGTACTTAGTTTTACTCACAGTCATACATATCCTCCACTCACTCCTGCAGTGCAATGCAGCAGGGCTGGATTAAGGCAATTCAGGGACTGTCACACCACACATGGGACTATCAGCAACAGCCCCACCCAGTGGTCTGCCCCTGTGCCATGACCCCATACAAAAAAGAGCCATCATCACAGTGGACCACCACTCCTATGTGGAACAATATTGGGCCTACCTGCTCTGACCACTGCTCTCTGTCTTCAGGCATGCTGGGATCCATCATGGAAGAAGGGGTGACTCAGTTCCTACTTACCCAAGCATATATATGTAGGGGCCTGTCATAGAACAGCCCCATCTGGTGTGACCCTCTACAGCAAGCCATGGCATGAGGCGTGCTCTGCCTCAGTTTCCCATCTCAGGTAACCCCATAACTTCATTTCACGCTCTTCTCTCTCAATAATACCCCCTCCTTGGGGCTCATTTATTATAAAAACGATGTGCAAAATAGTCCATAATGAAAGTCCTAACATAAAATCCAGTCGTCGCCCCCAGTGCAAGTAGTCATTATGATCACCTAATATCTAGTCCCACTTACCACATCCTTGCACCTTTAACCATGTCCAGCCTCTCTGTCACTCCTTTTCTGTCCCGCTGGCCCTGAATAGTTACCCAGCCCTTCCAACTGGAGAGCAGCCCCACTTTTCCTAGCAGGAACCCCTACGGCCTCTCTGTGGGGAGCATCCCTCACTCCCCCTAGCCCTCTCCCAGTTTGTCTGAGTCCAGCTTGTCAGCCCTGGAGACATCAGTAGATAAGCTTCTCCACTGCTCCTTTGCCTTCATCCCTCTCCAGCTTACATCCAGCAGGCATCTCTTTCTGCTGCTCCCTGTCCCTCAGCCCTGGCTCTTTGGCTTGGGGACACTAGTACACAAACCCCTCTTTTTGCTCTCCTGCCTTTTCCCACGGTCCAGTCTTCTGGCTCTGGCAACTCTCATCTCCTGCTCTTCTCCTGAGGCCCTAACTCACCAGGTCTCTTCCACTGGGGCTGGGGTGCCTCTTTTAAGCTCAATTAATTGATCAAATTGTTGTGTACTGATAAGGCACAGGTCCACTGGCCCTGGTTCTTGTTAAAAGACCAGTGTTACCCTGTGACAGGGCCCCAGTCAACACCACCACAACAGAGCCTTGATGGGGTGGTAGCAGTGAAGGCCCCCACCCATAGAATCCTCCAGTAAAGCAGTGTTGGCTGTGCCCTGCCCCCTTCACCAGAGTAGCAAGCATCAGAGTTAACCTAATAGGATGAATGGGGCACCTCACACCTCTTAGAGCAGTGGTTCTCAAACTAGGGCCACCGCTTGTTCAGGGAAAGCCCCAGGCCAGTTTGTTTACCTGCCATGTCCGCAGGTTCGGCCGATATCGGCTCGACACTAGATACTTGTTGGTTGGACTCATTAATATAGTCCTCACAATTGACAAATAAAATGCATCCCTTTTGCTGGTTTGATCACTGTCTCTTGGTTAGATTTCAGGGGCTTTGTAAGCTGTCCTCTTGGTTGTGGAGAGATTGCGGTAGATGTGATGTTTGTGAAGGATTTTACAGTCAATTATTTTTCCTGAAGCAATCAATGTAATTATCAAGTGTGTGGTTTTGTCTGCTTTGGGGTGTCCAGTCAAATGATTATTTTTTCTTATGACTGGTGAGTAGGGACGTGGTCATTGTGGGTGGTATTGTCATTGTTGTGAAAGAATTCTTCAAGTTTCAGGTTCTGTGATGGGGCAGAAGTCCTGTGGAGAGCTCAGTTAATTCAGCTCTGATTAGGAGTAGTCTTGATAAATTGACATTGGGGTGTAATGTAGTGTCCATGTGGTGGGTCCTGGTGTCACGGTTCCTCCCAGAGGTGGTGTTCTGGGGGTTGTGGAGTTCTAGTTGGGTCCACTTTTTGGGTTTGTGTTGGATGGCTGTCATCAGGTTTCTTTTTATAGGTGTTTTGGTTTCTTGCATGATCTCCAGGTAGGTTTCCTGATTTTTTTTCCTTCCAGCATGTGGGAGTATGTGATGACTTCTTATTTAAGGTAGTCCCTTCTGAAGTATGGAATATGTCTTAATCTGTCTCTGGGAATGGAACAGTCTTACCCACCCTGGGGTGCACTGCACAAGGACTTGCAGGATCAAGGCCGTAAGATAGTCCCCTCTCTTTGTAATGCTCATAATATTTAGCTCCCAAGGATGATCTAGTGGTGGACAGAATGTATTAATTCCTACATCCAAAAAATATCAATGAAATCACTATATCTTCAGTCTGTATGGGAGATTTTTTGAAACACTCCCTCTCACCACACAAAGGCTTCAATAGAAGTTAGATTGCTTTATACATGTTTGGAACCCTTATTTCTATATTTGTACTGCAACAACAGGTTGATACAATCAATAATTTCCTATCATTCCCTTTGTGAGCAGAACAATAGATAGAAAGTCATTTTTATGCTGATATTTAGTCAGAGACCAGTTCACAGCTTTTTATTGTTTGCCGCTGAAGCGTTATAAGACAATTGCCATTTTTTGTTTTAAGATGGATTGTGGTTGTTTTCTTGAACACTCAGGGTCACAAGTATTCAGCTGATGTCCTGTGAAGCCTAGCTAGTGCCATGTATCTGAAGCTGTTTGCTTGCCACCAAAGAAAGATTTATGTCTTCAGCCACGCAAAGTGAAATAACTGCATTGTGGAAAAGAAGGCAAATGTTTGCTTGTTCAAGTTAGACTCTTATTCATCTCCCAGCTGACTAAATCTGTGAAGATAAACATGGCATGACTTCCCCAGTCCAGAAATGACTATATATTGTCTTCGAATAAATACGGCAATATTATTGCTCCACACTTTCCTGGACACTGGCAGACTATGAAAACAAGCTGAAGTAACACCATAAGTCATACAGTCCCAGTTGTCATTAACCCAGGGAAAGGGAAGAATGAAGGATTCAGAAGTCAGCTTGATTTTAACCCTTTGAATTTTAATCTTTTTTTTTTCCTAAACATGATTGACGTCTCCTAGGAGCTCCATATCCTTTCATAGATTAGGAAGCATTAAGTAGCTGCACTTTCCACTGGCTGAGTCTAATCACATTCCTATAGATGAAGCAGGCTCCTCTGGACACCCACAGCTTCCAATTTATACTTCAAAATGCAAACACTTTTGCAGATGAGATCATGTTGGGGACAGAGGAAAGAGGACTAGAATGGAGGATGAATCTTTGAAGCCACTAGCACCTGGTAGCACTTACTTTAAAAGCACTAGTACAAACTGCCCTGAAGAAAAGGAGGGTGGGTGTGGGAAAGGGAAGAAAAGAACATTATGTTTAAGAATTTTATTTTCATGCAGATGGGAACAGGCCATGATAATGATTCATACCCGTCAAAGCCTTTCGTCAGATAGCTCATGAGAAAACCTGCCCTGCAAACCCCATTATGTGTGGGTAAGAAAATGCCTGTTATGGCTGGTAGCCTTACTCAGTATCCTGAGACATCTATGGAAAGAACTTTACAGAAGACATGTCAGACATGGTGTTTCAGCATTACAGAACTGAAATGTCTTTCATGGTAAAAGCACCACATCTGTCATGGTGATCAGCCCAAGAGCCACCTGGCTGAAAAAATCATTTAAAAAGGTTTTCTCTGCTATTTTTGGGTCACAAGAGTGAAAATAGTCATTTCTGGACTGGGGAAGTCATGCCATGCCTTTCTTTCAGTCCTTCTGATTTCATGGCCCCACATCCAGCCAGAACCAGGAAGCTTCCTGGCAAGCTAACTAAATTCCGACAGAGGCCAGGTTCTTAACCATCAATATGGTGTTTTCTAACTCTCCCTTTTTATACAATGTCACATGGGCCACTTTGGAGAATAGATGAGAAGATGTAGATGCAACATACAGAGGGCAAGAAGTAACAGTAATGATGGCAGAAAAATCTCACCTTAATTGGATTGTGTCAAAGAATGTTTTAAGCCCTAGGCTGAAGCAGTAATGGAGACCATTATAGCAGAGACTGCTTCTCTGCTATAGCACATGTAAAGTCTTGTCTGGTGGAGCTTTCCTCAGTCTTTGACAAGTTGGTTTGCTTTTGCTTGAATCGTTCACACTTTGAGGAATTTTCCGTTTAATCTGCAGGTCAGATTGATCATATATGAACCAGGCAGGCTGTTCCATGGGGTAGACCCAGGCAAAGGCACTGTCTTCTCTGGCTGAATTTAGTTTAGCTTTATTCTCTAAGGTATTGATTGTTCTGGACTTAACATATTTTGAACCTCAGTGCAGTGGTATTACACTAGCAACAGAAAGTGAAGTAACTAGAACAAAAGTGATAGTGCTCAATCTGTTTCATTTTCCAAGTTGAGTGAAATGCAAAGAGTAATCAAGCAACATAAATGGCAAATGTTACTTAGGTTTTTTTTTTCTGGATTCTGCATCTCAGGTGGCACTGAGCACATGGTAACAAAGACTGGGATGTAGGGGATGATGCAGATGGACCCAAGACTTATTTACTGCACACTATTCAAACACAGCTCTAAGGACAGAATTATTAATCTCTTTGTGGGCTTTTCTATAACACTCATCATTATAGTATCTGAGTGCTTCACACATATCAATGAATTTGCTTTCACACCACTTCCGTGAGATGAGAGGTTGGTATTATCCCCATTTTGCAGATGGCTAATTGAGGCACTAAGAGTCAAGAGTATGCACTAATTTTACCAGCCACTGTCAGAAGACAGACTACTGGGCTAGATGGGCCATTGGTCTGATCCAGTCTGGTCGTTCTTATGTTCTTAACTTCAGGTATCCAATTTCAGATGCCTAGGACCATTTTATATGTTCAAAACACAGCTCCCATTGACTTCATTTTCAAATAAGTTTTTACCACTTCTGCAAATCAGTCCCTGTCAGGCACCCAAGAAATTAGGAACACACAACAGCTTTTATACAGGGAAATCATGCCTCACCAATCTATTAGAATTCTTTGAGGGAGTCAATAAGCATGTGGATCCAGCTGACATAGCACACTTGGATTTTCAAAGAAAGCCTTTGACAAGATCCCTCACCAAAGGCACTTAAGGAAACTAAGTAATAATGGAATAAAAGAGAAGGAATTCAGTTGCCTCTGGGCTCAGATGCCTAGCAACCATTCAAAGAGCTCATCTGCGCCCAATAAACCCTCACTAAGAGACTATGCTCCATGATTGGTCAGAAGAGCCCACAGATCATCACTTAAGCCCTATAGCAACAGCAGCACCTTGGCTGCTCAATATGTTCCATGCCCACAGCTGCGCCAGACCTGCTTCCTATCCAGCCCTTGCGCCAACCCTTGCCAGCTCCGCTTCAGCCTTAGTCCCTGCCTGCCTCTGAACTCCTGACTCCCGGTTCTGACCACTGGCTTGTCTCCTGTCCATGACCCCAGCTCTGCCCTTTTGGTTTTGTTCTGGCTCTTGACTTGTGGTTATAATAATAATAATAAATGGAGATATCCCATCTCCTAGAACTGGAAGGGACCTTGAAAGGTCATCAAGTCCAGCCCCCTGCCTTCACTAGCAGAACCAAGTACTGATTTTGCCCCAGATCCCCAAGTGGCCCCCTCAAGGATTGAACTCACAACCCTGAGTTTAGCAGGCCAATGCTCAAACCAGGTTCCAACCACTGGTTTGTCTCCTGACCATGGCTCTGGTTCTTCCCTCTGATTCTGCTCTGAACACTAAGTAGCACCACCTACACCTCAGTGTGTGACAGTTTGAGCAGTCCCTAGAACATAAATTGGGACTTTGGCAGAGTGGTCCCAACAAGAGCCCAACCCAGCTTCTCAGATATTGTTGGGGTCCTACAGGAACTGTGGGCTCAGGTTGCCCCATGCTACATAAGCAGAATGTGGTCCTCCAGGCCCAGGTACTGTCTGCTGTCCCAAGAACTCTGACATCCACTGTCCATGAGCCTAAGCTGCCCTTACCTGATACATTTGACAGGGATTGTGCTAAGTTACATGGATTTCTTAACCAGTGTCACCCCCAGTTTGTGTTGTGTTCACAATTGTATGCCACAGACCAGTCCAAAGTGGGATTAGTACTTAGCCTGCTCGGGGGAGAGGCCCTGAAGTGGGTGTCCCTGTGTTAGCTGACTGGGAGGAGAGCAGTCTAACCTAGTGCTTAGAGCAGGCATCAGGTCTAGTGGTTGGCGCAGGCATGAAGCCTAGTAGCTACGGTCAGAGCTGTAGTCACTAGTCAGGAGTCAAAGCCAAGGGTCAAACCAGAAGGCAGGAAATGGATACCAGAACCAAGAGTCAAACTGGAGCTAGCAGGATAACAGGCTGCCCTTCTGCTTCTTCTCTCTACCTTGGGGAAGTTGGTCTCCACCATGAGCCTTTTCTCACTAGCTGTAAGGACTCCACACTCTTGTTCTGCCAACCAGGTACCATCCAGCTGCCAGCAGAATGGTGAACGGTGGTGAGTGCTTAGAGTTGTCCTTGGGGGAGACTTCTTTCTTCCTCTGCCAGGCTTTTGTGCATGTCTGGAGCCGCTGTCCCTTGGCCGGCAAAGAGGGATGCCGTTTGCCCCCAGACAGTCAGGAGGGCACTGGCCCTGTCACTGTGGTGATTCTACTACCCAGTTCTCCCTTCTCCTTCTAAACCAGCCAATGATACCACTTGGGTGCGGGGGTCACCCCCTCTGCATCACTCTCAGCTGAGCAGATGGACCATGCTGCTCATAAAAGCCATCAAGTGGGGTCCACAGAGGAGAGGGCGGCAATGATGTCACAGAGCCCAGGAGAGGGCCCATCTCAGGGGGAGACCACTCCTCCCTCTATTGCCCCATCCCTGCTTCCTCAAGCCCTGATCCCATTGCCCTTGCCACCTGGATCCATCCCTGCTGGCCAGCCCTCCAGTGACACCATGGAGGGCTGGGTACTAGTTACAGGGGGAAGTGCAGCACACATAAGTCACAGGCCCAGCACCTCCCCCTCAAGGGAAGTATGAAAATCTGCCAGTGTTCTTTGATCTGGGCACCAAGTCCATTGTGGTGTCCCCTCTTCCTTCTCCCCTTTCCCAGTCTACTGCCTGGGACACTGACACTGCTCTAGTTTGTGGGGAGCTCCCTGCCCATTCCATCTGCTTAGCTGTAGATGGCACCATGCTTGAGACTGCCAAGCTCAATAAGATGATAACCAGGGCCGAGCAGCTGGGTCCAGGGCTTTTTGGGGCACCCTCTCCTGAATCAGGGTAGTCATTCCCGGAGCAGCCCAGGGGCTCTAGATCAATCAGTGTCCAACCTGATGCCAAGGCTGCAGGGGCCAAGCCCATTGTGGTACCTGAGCCCAAGGTCATAGAGGGCCCCCCCCACCCTGCCAAATCAGTCCCTGTTCCTGGTGAGGTGGTTCCACACCCCAGCGGCTCAGCCACTGAAGACCCCAATCCCACTTCTGACCCCTCCCCTTTCACCTCCCCTGCTGTTGCCACCCCTGAGATTGTTGTCTTCCCTTTTGTTGGGGGGCGACCCTCAGACTATGGTATTTGTATTCCCCGACCTCATTTCACCAGGGGCTGCTGTACTCCTTCTGCCACTCATTTCTGTGTCGGGGCCAAAAAGGATACTGTGGTGCGGGTTCTGCTACCATTGAGGGAGGGCACAAATGCACCTGTCCGAAGTTTACAGGGCCACTTATGGGGTCCAGCTGGAGGACAACTGGGAGTCTGTTGGCACATTTGAATCCATGGAGCTCTTGGCCCCTGCCATGCTGCTGTATGAGCTGAACTGGTTCCTGGAAGATACACGTGGCTCCAGGGGGAAGGTGAAACTCACTCTCCAGCAGTGGGGAGACATTAATTTTGTCCTCCAGGCCGCAAGGGCCTTGATGGGGTAAGGAAAGGAAACAAGCCTAACAGTGGGCTCAGAGCTACTGCGATTACCTTTGAGATCAACTATGAGTTGATGTGTGGCTCTGTGGGGCAGGTTGCACCCTGACCATGAGGATCCTCTGTCACAGTCACAATAAAAATTGCCTCCCCCTTGGGTTCCCCTTGGTAAGCACCAGCATTGTATATTGCTAATGCTTTTATACGCATTGGAAAGGATTTGGGGAAGGGTTGAAGGTGTGAGTGTGGAGCGAGAGATTCCTTTGCAGGTTGCGAGAGGCCGAAGCGGCAGGAAGGGAAAAGGGAATGGGTTAACTCGACATTCCAGCTAGGTCCGAAGATAAGAAGCTGACTCCAGCCGCCCAAGGCCAATGCACACAAATAGACTCTCTGATGCCAAAAAGCCATGAGCTCGTATCTCAACCCCGACCAGCCATGAGAAAAGAAAGAGAATTGAGTTGAACAGAACTGCAGGGGCTGCAAAGCCAGTGAGACTGTGAAAGTCAGCGAGTTGGAAAACAACAGTCTCACATCCCTGAAACCCGCGTGTTTTGGGAAAGTTGAGGAAGATGCGGAAAGCTGGTTGGGACTGTACAAAGAGAATGGGGAACAGAGGTACCTGAACAAAATGCCTCTAGAAGAACCCAGGGCTTAAAGCCCTCCCGAGAGCTGAAGCAAGTTGGATATTAACAGTTACACCCAGGCTTGGCCAGCCTTGTGTTGTGCGTGTGTGAGTATGAAAGTGAGTTAGGGCTCGGGCGTTAATGCTTTCTTCCTTCCCTTGAGTGACATGGGGAGCACCCAGCACTCACTGCTGTTATTTGGTTAATAAAGCTTTAAACTTAGTCGCTTGGTGTGCTCCTTCATCTCCTCCCCTAAAGATCCTGCAGCCTCAGCCTGATTGGTAGCATACCTATACCTATTTCATAGAACTGGAAGGGACCCTGAAAGGTCATCGAGTCCAGCCCCCTGCCTTCACTAGCAGGACCAAGTACTGATTTTTCCCCAGATCCCTAAGTGGCCCCCTCAAGGATTGAACTCACAACCCTGGGTTTAGCAGGCCAGTGCTCAAACCACTGAGCTATGTCATACCTCAACTCCATCACCTTCACCTCACTCAACACCAGAGACTATAGGGACAGGCTCTGCAGGTGTCAGATACTCTCCTTCCTTTGGGCGGGGGGTACTCTGTGATCTTCCTGCAAGACATCACACTGGTCCATCCAGCAACTGGAATAGGGGGTGGGCAGTGTGTATTCAGCCACCTCATTGTGTTCTCGGGCAAGGTAACCACTCTGTTCTCTCTGGACCTATGGCCCAAGGTGCTGGGTGTTGCTGAGGTCATGCCCAGAGTAGGTGAAGTTCTAGCTGCAGGCCTTCCTCGGCACCCTGGACCCTCACAAGTTCCTGGTCCTGGGACAGGATTTTAGCACCACTCTGGACTCACAGGACTGCCTTGAGGTAGAGAAGTGCCAGGCCACAGTGGGGATCATCAACCATCACTCCCTGTTGGGCATCTGGTGTGACCATCACCTGGATGACTCCACCTCCTTCATCTTTGTCTAGGTGGAGGACACGTGATTGTGCCATTCCTGACTGGACAGCATTTACATCTCTCACCTTCACATCTCACAAGCCTACTCGCCAGCATCAAGCCAGCCCCATTCTCAGACTACCACCTGATGGCCATGATGGCCTCATTGACACCTGAGAAGCCATGGACCGCCTATTGCCATTTCAATAAAATCCTGGTGGAAGATGTGGGCTTTTCATCATCCCTCTGGGAGTTCTGACTAGCCTGGCAGAGGCAAAGACAAGCCTCTCCCTTGGCGCAGAGGTGGTGGGATATGGGGAAGGTATGTGTCTGACTTTTCTGCCATGACTGCACATAGGGGGAAAGCTGGAGGAGGGATTCAGCTATAGATCAGTTGTAGCATGAGGTTTTGGAGCCGGAGAGGCACCTGGCTGCAAGCCCCAGGGATCCATCCCGCTGCAGAGAGTGCCAGGAGAAGCGGGATGAGCTCTGGGCTCTTGATGACCATCGGTCCTGGGGTGCCTTTGTTCACTCCTGCATCTAGCTCTTTGGGGAAATGTATCACGGCTCCTTCTATGCCCTGGAGAAAAAGAAGAGTGCCAAAAAGCAAATCACCAACCTCCTGGTGGAGGACAGCACCCCTCACAGACCCAGTGGAGATGTGGGAAAGGGGCAGGGACTTCTATGCTGGCCTCTTCTCCCCAGATCTGACCAATGCAGGTGCCAGTGGGGTCCTGTGGGATGAACTCTCTATGCTCAGCACAGGTGACCAGGACTGGTTAGAGAGCAACCACTCACTCTAACGGAGTTCTCAGAAGTCCTCCATTTAATGGTCACCAACAAATCTCTGGGCATCGATGGACTGACTGTGACATTCTGTCACGCATTCTGTGATGTCCTCAGCCCAGGCCTCATCTCTGTGTGGGCCAAGTCCTTGGAGAGTGGGGTGCTCCCCATCACGCAGCCAGGCTATGCTCACCTTGCTGCCTAAGAAGGGGGAACTCTGTAACCCAAGGAATTGGCACCCAGTTTCAATCCTCAGCATGGACTATAAGGTCATAACAAAGGCCATCTTGATGCAGCTGCAGTCCATGCTGGTGGACATGATCCACCCTAACCAGACCTACATAGTCCCAGGCCAGACCACCTTCAATAACCTCTATCTGATCTGGAACCTACTCCATTTAGCATATTGGGATGGTCTGTCACTTGCCCTCCTCTCCCTGGACCAGGATAAGGCATTTGACAGGGTGGATCACAAGTATCTCTGGAGGTGTTTGGTTTCAGATCTCAACCCCTCTTCCATACAGGTTCTGTACTCCTCTGAAGAGTGTCTGGTCAAGCTCAACTGGGCCTTGACCGAACCTGTCACCTTTTGTCGAGGGATATGTCGAGGCCAGCATGCCTGCCTGGTTGTGAAAATAGACAGGGCATGCAAAGACTCCTTTACAGTGCAGCTAGGTTGGCATGGAGCATGTTGGAGCATGCCTTTCTCCACTGCCTCCAAGGGCTCCGATACGACTGGCAACTCTTTTATCTCCACCTAAGAGGTCTCTTCTGTGACCTCTCTTAGCTGCTGGTCTTTTACCAGGACCTCTTCAGGACCTGTACACTAGTCTCAGCCACCAGGTCCATAGTGGCTGCTGAGGGGAAGGACCTCCTCACAGAACCCCTGCTACACAAGCCCCATCTCTGTGTAAGTTTGTCCCCCCGGGGTGTGCTGGAGGATGGTCCTGGCTGGTGCCCTCAGACTCAGAGACCTCCTGGACTACAATCAGAACAACTGGGTGGACCGCTTGGCCAGCTCATGAGGCTGTCCACCCTGTGTGTCCCCTGCCATGTGCTCCAGGAAGTGAGGGGAGCCTTGCCTCCTGCTTCTCTCACTTTCCTTGAGTGGGTTATGCAGGAAGGTGCTCCCCACCCACCCTTCACCTCTGGCCCACAGGGACTCATCACTGGGACTCTGCCCCACAAGCTTTGCTGGCCATCCCCAACATGCCATCTGAGTCAGCTGCATGACGTCTAGCTGGTTTGCCTCTGTACTGTGCCCAGAGAACATCTGTAAATGCTCATGCTTCCTTCCATCCACATCCTTGCCCTTGTATCCTGCCCCAACACCAAGTGGTGGTACCTGTTGCCACCTGAGAAAGTTGATGAACCCCTATATTCCACTCTGGTTCCACAGCCCAGCAGGGATATTCATTGGTTTCTCCTCCGAAAGCCATGGGTGTATAGGTGGTGGTGTGCTTCATGAACTCCCCTGAGTGGCCCATATTATGCTGAGTTATTTGTTCAATATTGACTTCAATGGGGCTACTCACATGCTTAAAGTTAAGTATAAGCTTAAGTGCTTTGCTGGATCAGGACCTTAACTTAGTGCCTCAGTACCCCTTCTGAAAAATGGTGATGATAATACTTCCTTATCTCACAGAGGTCTGTGAAGACAAATTCATTAGTATTTGTGAAGCATTCAAATGTTGTGGTGATGATGGCTATATAAGTAGCTAGATATAAGACAAATAACTCAGTATAGTGTCAATGGAATTAGTCATACACTTAAAGCTAAGCACAGGCTTATGTGTAGTGCTGGATTGGTTCCTAAGTGACAGCAAATTCACACAGGAAGTCGATGGCAGAGCGGGGTCCCAGCTCAGTGCTTTAACCTCAGGACCATACTTCCTCCAAGAAAGAGAATTAAGTAATCAGTTTCTGTTCCTTCAAAAGACTCTATCTTAGACAATTAGTACAGTTCAGACACTTAATGCACCAAACTACAATCTGATGATAATCACATCTCAAAGTAGTGTAGATATTAAATACACTTCTTTCTAAGGTGACTTAACACACTTATCAACTGGAATTATTTTACTTTTTTATGGAGGTGGTGGGATACAAAAACCTATGAATGTCAATGGCATGCTTTTGTTTTGATTGTTTGTTTTAATTCATTGGTAGTGTCCTATAGCATACAGCTAACTCCATCTCCTTTAACAGGTAGGAAATCATTCTTTAAAACTGCTTGCATTCTAAAAGAAAAGTATAATCCCATTGCCCAGAGAAGGCATGTTTGGTTACACCTCATGATAATAGTTATGTAGGTAATGTTTTACTGGAAATATCAAAAGTACATGTGAAATCCAAATTCTCATAAGTTAAATAGCCATGCATTGAAATGATTTTTCCTTAAAATCTTGCTTTAGGCTTGTGTGTTGAACAATGATACAAATTCCCACTTAATGCTGCATGGATTATCAGACCTGCTGAGTTGTGAGTTATCATGTCTCCCACTAGTGCTTGTCTACATGGGATACAAGCCCTAATACGACTATAACAAATTAGTGCCCTTCTTTAGTGGAGTGGAACAGTGTGTGTTTCTGGAACAGCTCTGGTAACTTCATGCATGTAGTTTAGTTGAAGAAGATTGTATTGTTGCCTGTATGTATGCAGATAGAATGTAATTGTAGTGAAGAGAGGCAGTGGATGTAGTAGACCGGGCCTGGAGTGGATGTCACTTAGACCTGGGTTTTAGTCCTGGCTCTGACCTGCTGTGTAACCTTTGCTTAGTCACTTCACCTTTCTGTTCCTGTTTCCCCAAACTCCCCTTTTCCATCTTGTCTATTTAATTTGTAAAGTCCTTGGGGCAGGGACTGCCTCTTACAATGTGTTTGTACAGTGCCTAGCACAATGAGTCCCCACTCTTGGTTAGGGCATCTATGAGCTTCGGTAATACAAATAATAATAATTGTGTTGCAAGATAGGGGAGCTAAACCCATTAAAAATATAAAAGAACTCTAGACTAAATTCTGAGATTAAGCCTCTTTATATTTCAAAAGGCTATTGAACGGTCTATACTACAAACTACCCTTTATATCATTTATATGCAGCGTTGTCAGGCTCTAAAAGGGTCTGGTTCTGGGATCCTCAGGCAAGAGACTGAAAGCTGGCTGTGCCATTAAGCCGCATGGGACCCTGAATCTGATTGTGGCCTCTCAGTGCTACCATCATACTAATTAATAATAATGAAAAGATTATAATAATGGGGTAGGTAAAAGTAAAAATAACTAATAATGGAGATCTAATGCAAAAAAAATCCCACCTACTGCCAAAATAAATCATGTTTTCTTTGTTTTTTATAGTGAAACATTTTGACCTCACATTTTTTTCAGTTGTAAAACAGTTGCAAATTGGAAGGAGATAAGTCACATTTTGCCATCATCCAAATTCTTGTAAATACATATAATCTCTGATGCCACATTCAAAGCTTTGCAAAGCAAAAGTTAGTGGTTTCACAAAGCAACAGTGAAAGTGAAGAAAAAAGTGTAAGGCTCCTGGTGGAAGACAAAGAAACTTGCTTCCTACTCCTATCCTCTACCCCATCTGGGAGATGAGTGGTCAAGGAATATGTTACTTGCCAAAGTCTAGTCAATTTCTGCCATAAAGGAGGAATCATGTATATTCCAGCATACATAATAGGTGAGTATTGTCCTATCAATTTGGGGAGGTGTAGGTAGCATATACAATGTGCCCTTCTCAGTACATCTCAGTCTAAAAAAAGAATATCTGCAGCATAGTTGTATGGTTTAGAGCCTCTAACGCCTGTAAAATATGCTGACCATTCAAAAACAAAACATACTTTTCTATTACAACTTTCCTCTCTAGTGATATGTTTATCTGTGTATGTTGCCAGTCCCGTGTATGATATGGGAACATACATATGAACTGTATATTTTATTAGCCAGTCTAAGCTTAGAATGATTGTGTTTATCCAGCTTGTGGGAATTCCTGTCAGAGGAGGAGCCATCATAGCAATCAGAGGCACATCCCATAGCCTGGGAAAGAAATTTTATCTCTCACATGCTTTTCACTTCAATTTCATCAATACATTTGACATCAGGAAATGAAGTTTATTGAACCTCTGTATTCATCCTCTGAAAAGCCACTCCCCATGTCAAAGCAATAACTCAAATGGAGACAATTTCAAAAGGTTCCTCACCAGAATTGCAATTGTTCTTGAAAGGTGAAAAATCCTAATCTACTTTACTAAAGTGCTCCGCAGATCTTTTTTATCTTCTTTTTTTAATCTGTAAGATTAAAATAACAAAAAGAAAAGAAAAGTAACTCGTCTTTTCAGAGAGGGAAAAAGGATCAGATCTTGATTATACTCCTGGCCTTACATTTTGGATTTCCTTTTTCTGAAAAGGGAGGGCGGGGGAAAATAAAAAGATGTCCAGTGACATTTGATTGTTTTTTCTACTATTATAAAGACAAAGGTCCAATTTTTGCCATCAGTTATTTCTCCACCCCACTGACTGACTTGAAGAGAAGTGGATATTGACGTCAGTGAAGTTGTACAAGTGAATCTGGCCCAGCTTTTCAAAGCTATAGACACTTAAAAACCTCAAAAGACGTTTACTAAAAATCAGCTTGTCAAAATTCACATCAAGAGCCAAACTCTGATAACATGACTCATGTTGATTGGCACTTCACTCTATAAGTAGTTCCACTGGGCCTGATATTTCATTGCTTTGAAAGCAGTCATTTATGCCTGTACAATACGGGTGTAAAATTCTACCACTGGTGTAAGTGAGTGGGTAATTCTGGCTGGCTAATGCTTTGCACCCACTTTGCACTAACTTTACTCAGGCACAAATTCTTGCATAATATGCAAGCTTGTGAAGAACCTGGTCCAAAGAGTCTAGCAGTAAAGTGCTTCTCAGTGCGAGTAAGGATATCAGAACAGGGACCCAAACGAACATGAATTTTGCATATGAAGGGATATGGGTGCGATTTTAATTTGAATTTATATTTATTTAAAGCATGCCATCTTCATCCCTCCCAAACAAATTGAGGTGAGGGTTTTATTATAATTCAGCTATAGAAATTCAACTGAGACTGAAACTTAACTTATGAAAACCTCCTCATGGAAGCATATTAAATACTTGACACTGGCTAGGCAGCTGGTGTGCTGTGCCGGTTGTATAGTATGCTAATAGAATACAACTGAGATCCAAGATTTGTGCATTACTATTCATACAGTTGAGTGAATTCCAGCCAAGCTGACCCCAGCACACCAGACTGCATAGATCAGTCAGGCCACCTGAGCAGTGTACTGTGGGATGATAGTGGGAGGGCTCTTTGCACCATTGGGGCTAGTAGGCCAGTGATTTCCATCTACATTGATACTGCTCTTGGCATGGTGAAGGACAAACCAGTGGTTACCCTTGCTCAAAGCAAGTGTAATCCAAATATTGGTTGTAACACTTCTGTACAATTGGGAGCAAATTTGTGTGAATGTGGTGTATTCCTAGTGTGCTAGGAAGACCTCATGGTGGTGAGATGCCACATTTCTCAAGTGTAGAAGAGGCCAGAGATTAAAGAGAGAGATGATCCACCAATCAGTAGGCTGGCATATGTTGCTGGAACAATGCATGATTTTGGCTAGCATCAAACAATTTAATCTCAAACGAGTTTCATAGTGAGAACAGGGCTGGCTCCAGGCACTAGCGTAGCAAGTGTCTGGGGCGGCCAATGAAGAGGGGGGCGGCACGTCCGGCCGTTCGGCGGCAGTTCGGCGGCGGGGCCATTACTCCCTCTGGGAGTGAAGGACCTGCCGCCGAATTGCCACCGTAGACTGAAGCGGCGGTAGAGCTGCCGCCGATCGCGGCTTTTTGTTTTGTTTTGTTGCTTGGGACAGCAAAAACGCTAGAGCCGGCCCTGAGTGAGAAGCAGGAACTCATACACACTTCTAAATGCTTGTGGAATAAAATTATTTCTATAGCTGTATCTTGTAATGCTACCAGGATTAAAACTGAATCTATTTCCTTTAGAAACCCCATCGTACAAAGTTTGCTTCTTCCTTTCCCCCAAGCATGATCAACGGAGTGTCAGTGTTCAGATTAGGTAGGTCTACACTGAAATTAAAAATCCACCACTGGCCCAAGCCAGCTTACTCGGGCTTACTGAGCTCAGGTTAAGGGGCTGTTTAATTGTGGTGTAGACTTTTGGGCTTGGGCTGAAGTCTGGGCTCTTGGACCCTTAGCCTGAGCCCCATGAGCCTGAGTCAACTGACATGGACGAGCCACAGGTGTCTAATTGCAGTGTAGATGTACCTACTGATATTCCACACAAATTATGCCTCAGGTTTGCAATACACACTGTATAGCATGTAACATCACCTGCAGTGTTCATATAGCCCTGCAATATAAGGTGCAACAGTGCATGGTAAAGAAGAGGTTTCAGCCCTGACTCTAAGTTTCCTGACTTCTGTTGGTTGAAGCCATATCTTTAATGCCACTTCTGGGGGGCAGGTGGTTTGGGGGTTTTTTGGTTGTTGTTTTTTTAATAACGATTATGTTTCCCTTCTGATTACAGAGTAATGAGTAATATTTCAGTCATTTATATTCTAAAAGCTGTATGTTCATGAAACGAGTGCACTCTGACTGCTCCATAAATTCCCTTTTTAGGCTTTCATTTGGTCAGATTCACAAAAGCTTAATGTCAGATTATTATTTCTGGCATTCAGTCATCAGCAAATAACATTTTACCTTAAGATGTGATTCTAAGATACTAAACACCAGAAATAATTGATCATCATGACATTCCTTTGTGAATTTCAACTTTCATGTTGTTCTTTTAACAACACATTTAGTCAGTTACATGTACCAATTGCTATGTTACATAAAAACAGTGCTGCTGTTGCTATTGTGTTTTTCAATAGAAGGTTCAGTCTCAATGCCCTTTGTGGGACAAAGCCAGTAAATTAGCACTTTAAGTGCTACTGTATTTTTCAGACCATAACTTGCAATATTTGCCACTAGAACCTTTCAGAATTTAGGTAGGGTCTGAACAATCAATTCCTTTTCTTTTGTCATTCAACACATCAAATATGTCTTCCCCGCACCTAACCACCCCCAGTATATTTCTAGTTACATTGGATCCTGCTATCAATTTCAGGATGCAATGAGCAAATCAGCATAAGCACAGACAAAGTAGCGGCAGACAACAAATAAATAAATAAATAACCCCCTGCCTCCCTCCCCAAAAAGCTGGTAAAAACTACACCGGAAAGAGAAAATTAGCAGTGAAACAGAAAACTCATATTCAGAAGTGGATGAGAAAATGCTTTAAGTTTAAAAGCATAGACCCATACTTGCAAAGAGCTGCAGCACAAAAGTACTTGAGCAGTAAGTACAACAGAAGGCTGAGTTTTGCCTACTGCTGTGGTCTGTATATCAGTGCAGGAATTGGACATTAATTAGCCCTTTATTTGCTGTTGTGCTTCTTTTCCTACAAATATTTCCTTTGGGGCCATGACAGCCATTTCCTGCCCTTTCATCTCCCCCTCTCCCTCCTCCATGATTGAACTATTAGCCTCATGTACCTGTGAGAGGCTGAATACTAGCTACTTGTGGGAGAACCAAAGGGCTAAACAGACCTTAGGGAGAAAGTATTACCCCAATAAAATAAAAATAAAAATAAAGAAGAAGATAATTAATGCTAATGCCATATTCCAAACTTTTTGACTTGATTAATACTAACACTTTTGACCTCAATTTTCTGAGCTAAGCTAAAATAAATATGCCTGACAAACAATACCCCTTTAATTAATTCTACTAGCTAAAGAGGTTTATGTATAAAGGCCCCAATTAAGCAGACGATCCTTGTTTAGCAATTTAACTTTTAGACCGTGCTTAAATCCTAAAGGCTTCGGTAGGATTTACGCACACGCTTAAGTGCTTTGCTGAACTGGAGATAAAAATAGATGGATGGATGGATAAATTAGATTAGATAGAAATGCCTAGAAGTTAGGCTCCTAATTGCCATTTGTACCTTTGAAAATCTCCCCCATATCACCTCTAAATTGGATCCATGTGTCTGGATCCTATTATAGGTTCAGGGCCTAAATTTTCAGAGGACTTTAGCAAATGCAGCATATCACCCATGAGTTTGAATTACATGCACTGAGGCTAAGATGTATTGGGACTGATTCTGTAATCTTTACATAGGCAAAACAGCCATGAAAGTCCATGAGAGCTTTGCTTGAAGGATCAGGCCGATTATATTTACCCCTGTTTGCATTCGTCTTCCAAACAGAGAGAGAAATTTTAAAAATGCTTCAAAAATACATTCGGACATAATTGTTCCCGACTGTTGTTTCATTTTGTTTGTGTACCTCACAACAGATTCTTTAGCTATTTATGTGTGCAACTCACGTATGTTGCCACAGTTAATGCAAGTAAATCCCAAGATCTCCATCTCAGGGCAATTAACTAATTTAATCAAACTCAGAAAAATAGAACAAAATGATCGTTCCCAATTCTGCAGCATCCTGGTTCAAACCTAAGTAGAACTACTAAAATAGAACAAAATGTGTATTTTGTCTTTGTTCCTGTGTATTCATACACTATACACAAAAACCCTTGGAGGAATTTCAAGTAGGTGATTGCTGGTAATCATTTTGTTTAAATGTGCAAGGTTGCACAGGACCTCAGTCTACTAGGAAACAGAATGTTCTCACTCAATTATATTAGCAATCATTATTTCAGTAGTGGAAACTTCCATAGCAAATAATACAGACTTTACATCGTGTTTAAGAAGAAGAAGTGCTTCTCTTTAAAATCACAGAGAAGGAAACAGTCAAGCTGGTGAAGATTTTGTTTGCTCTCAGCATGTAAAATTAAGCTATAGTTTTGGCCATATTGCTGTGATACCTATAAAGTAGGAAATTTACTATTGTCAGGACTATATTGAAAGGAAAAACTTTGGGCTGTTCCTGTAATCATTATGTTAATAAGCAGTGTAATTTGCAAATATATTTTTGAATAACAAATAAAAGGACTTGTGTCATGATTCATGTTTCCTGCTTATTTTTTTCTTAGCAGGAGGCTTCTATCATTGGAATTGCACAGTGTGCCTGTCAATGAAACAGCAAGATTTGATAAGTATTTGTTTCACAGGGAGCGTATTTACCAGGGTCACTGGAGACATAGCCCCCCCAATTTTCTTGATATTCCAGTTAGGATTATTCCTGGTTAGAGTTATTGCTTGGTAGGTTCATCCTTCCTTCCCCAACATATTGGTAAAATGATAACCTTCGAGACAGATTTTCATCTCGATTACTCCAGTTTAACTCTAGAGAGTCAGTTACTTCTGATTTACAGTACCGTTATTGGGATCAGTTTTTTTGGATTCTGGCATTTGCAGTTACAATTGAAATGAAGTACTGTAGATGTATTCCAGAATTAAAGTTAATGCCCTATATATATGTCGTGTCTGAGGTATACTTTTTCTTGCTACCATTGATGTCATTGGAACTTATGCAGCTGCACTGAGAAGACTGCATTTGACTGAATTCTCAGCTGGTGTGAATCGGCATCACTCCATTAAAAGCAATGGAGCAATGCCGATTTACACCAGATGAAGATCTAGCTCATGATCTCTAAATTGGCTTTTGGAAACACAAAAATAAATCAATATACTACCAGAGAAGTAAAATTAGAGCAGTTTGAAGTTGATTTATTTAGAAAGATACATAGAAAATATATACAGTACATGTAAAAGGCAAGTCAATGTCTTCTTTTTTATTTCAGTATACCAAAGGAATTACTCTGGGTCAGATGTTTCACAGTATCAAAAATAGTGGCAAAAATAGAGCTTTACTTTTCTGAGAGCAATGGGGTGTTTTGATTTTTGTAAAATGGTAGTCACAAATTTACAAGTCAATCTCTAAACAGGGTCATTTATGCACCATAAAGATGCATAGGTCCATTTAGAGGTGGTTGCATATCTGTTGTGAGTTCTGGCATTCTTTCAACAACTAATTATTTCCTAATACACTTCTACCCCGATATAACGCAACCCGATATAACACGAATTCGGATATAACGCGGTAAAGCAGCGCTCCGGGGGGGCGGGGCTGCGCACTCCAGTGGATCAAAGCAAGTTCGATATAACGCGGTTTCAACTATAACACGGTAAGATTTTTTGGCTCCCAAGAACAGAGTTATATCGAGGTAGAGGTGTACGTATTTTCATCATTGGAGTCTATAAATAATAGAATTTCAATGCAAAGATGGGAAAAAACAGGAAATGATTAAGCTTTGCAAAGCCTTATTGGTTACAATTTGATATACAGAACAAACACCAGGGATGGTTAAGATCCTGGTCCCCTTTAATCTGAATGTCAAACTGTTTAAGGCTGAGTGAGGTGTGATGAAGAGCTCTAGTTTTATTCCATCTCTAATTTCAGCCAAGTTACCAATATCCGAAGAAAACAGCTATCTGGTATCTAGTACAGACTCCACTGCTTTTCACCTACTGATAGATCTAGTATAGATCTGTCCTGTCTTCCATTTCATTTCTGATGCCTTAGTATTGGATTTACAGAGGGAGAAAAATTGTGAGATAGAAGCATTACCAACATTAAAAAGCTTGTAAGTTTTGCAATGTTGTTACACTACAAGTCTTGTTCTGCACTGTGTAATTTATTCTGCTGTTTGATGGCTTTGTCATATTAAGCATTGCATATATTTTCCTGAACAGTTGGGGAAAACCAAGATTTGTTTTCTTGTATTCTGTGCTACCCATTAAAGTTAAGTTTTGGGTTTCAGTGGAATAAAAATCATGGTGATACTCTATTTTCAACCCTCATGTGTCACACCCAGAAATTCAGCATTCCCCATTTGTCACATTGACCTTATCAGTTCTTCATCTAGGACTAATTCCACTCTCATCAACATCAGTGGCCAATGGTTTTAGATGTGGCTTGTTACTAAAGATGTTACTAAGGAATATTTGCAGGAGGCAAACTTATAGAAAATAAATTAACTCCAGTCAAGCCAGATGCACCAAAACTTATAGATCCCTTTTACTAAGAGCAAAAGACAAGAATATGATGCATTTAAAGTGAATCTAAAAACAGTCTTGTTGGACTCATGTTTATTGTGTCTCACTGAATCCTTTTCAGATTTGCTACGTTTGCAAATTAAAAGGAAGTAAATAAGTGCCAATTCTCCAAATCCAACCTAGTCTTAGAGTGCAACTCACTTCTTTCTTCCTCATGCAGCATCACCACTAAAAGGTTCTGCTGGCCAAACAACAGTTACACATATGTATACAGTGGGCTTCCAGAGGTGTCAGTAAGGGCATGATTTCAAGTCCATGAGATTTTACAGGAACAAATGAAGAGTAACCATGGCCCTGCCCTCCCAACCCCCACCCCAGCCAGCAGTGCTCACTGAAGAGGCTGTCCCCTTGAGAGAGAAGACTCAGAATTGGGGCTGGGGGGAAATTCTTACTATTTTCTGAAGGTACTTTTTAAAAGAGAGATTCAAAGAAAGAAAGGTTGGATTTGGTTTGCGTCTTATCGGGACAGCAAAAAGTTTAGATATGGAGGTGAGATCCAGGTTATATAAATGTATCACAGGTGCATTGATTGGTGTAGGCTATTTTTATTTAGGTAAACTTCTGTTGCACCTGTGTTGTACTCTAAGGACATCCTGTTTGGTTAGCACAATGGGGTTATAGTTTCTATGCATGAAGCAATATAAATAATAGATCATAAGAAAATGTGTTTCTCAACTTTTCCCATACCACTCTCAGTGTCAGACACACAAGGAAATGGCTGCCAGCAGCCAAGTTGAGAAGAGATCATGTGACAGGGAAGCAGCTTCAAGAGTAGAGCTGAGCAAGAAAAATTTGGTGAATAGAAATTTCACCTAAAATACATTTTTCATGGCTCTGAAAGTATTTGTAAATCCAGGCGGAATTAAATGAATAGTTTTAGCCTGTGGGGAAAAATTGAACAAACCATTTCGCCGTTCTGTTTTTAAAATGTCAACACTTTGCTTGAAATGTTGTTTCAAAAATATCAACTTTTTTTTTTTTTTTACATTCGAAGCATTTTGTTTCATTGAGGAAAAAAAATTGTTTTGGTTCAAATGAACCAATTTTGGGAAGGTGATGTTTCGGTTAGGTGACTGAAGCAAAAAATAAATTATTCATTAAGCTCAGAGGCATGATAAAGCCTTTAGTTTGGTTGTTCATTTATTTTTGTGCAGCAACTACTGAATGGTAACCATATTACTGTTCAGGTTCTCTTCAAACTTTTGGAACAGTAATATGTTATCACAGGTGACTGTTGCAAGAAACAGAGACTGAAACCAAGTACACCAAAGACTGTCAACTTGCTTCCACTTACACCGTGCTCAGAGCCAACTTGAGCTTAACATCTTTTTGAATGGTCAGCAGTTGGCACACAATCCAAAGGCAGGGTATCTAAGACTCACCCTATATCACACACTCACATATACATGCCATCTCTCTACAGGAGCTCAAACGATCAAGAGCAGAAACTGTCTCCTGAATGAACTGTTAGGACCCACCTGGGGAACCAACGCAAAAACACTGGGTAGTTTGGGGCTTGCTCTCTGCTACGGTGCTCCAGTTTGATTAAACTCTGCCCACACTAGACTAGTAGATGCACAGCTCCAGTCAGACCATAAGAATTATTACAGATACATTGAAGCCAACAAAACTTGTATGGTTATCAGTCTAGCCAATATTCCTCTACCTAAACTTCTGGCATCAGCATGCAGCCAATAACTGATCTCCAAGGTACAGAAAATGCCATGCTTGTCACTGTTCAGGGATATATGGGATGTAACCCACCATCAACTGCACAGCAGAAATCCTACTGGACAGTGCTGCACATTTTCCAGCCATCTGATATCGTTCGCTCACTGTAGCAGCCAAAACTGAAGAGAAGCTCTGCCAGGAACTCCCACTCATCACTAGGGCAGATGAACGGCTACTTGGCTTTGGGCTCCCATGGCACCTCTGGAGCTGAGGTGTCATGTGATTCACTCTGACAAGACCACCCATGGCTGGAGCATCCATGATAGCCCTCTGTGGATGCTGCTGCATGCATGCTGGATGGTTTCTCTCTTCCCAAGCTGAGCACTGCTGACTCAGAGGCCATTGACTGGCTCAAGACTATTGACATTTTTTCTGTTGGAGGGGGGTTCTAAAACTTGCCTTGCCTGTCTTGCTTACACACTGGGTATATATATACACACACACACACACACACACACACACACACTGAATGGCAGCATTACAACAATTAAAAAAGAATAAAATACTCTGTCATAGAAAACCTATTTAAACTAATATACTGTGGGTTTGGCATGGGTTTGTAAATAATGGACCTTGAACTGTGTCCAGAACCTCACCAAATGTGGGCTCTGGAAGACTGCAAGATGGAGAGAATTCTGCAGGGAATGGCCCTCAACCGAGAATGCTCTACAGCTAGGGCCAATGAAGGAAACTCCAGGAACTGCCAACAAGAACAACCCAGCAGTTCTTAATCATTATGATCAACTATAGCGAAAGTTTCTCAAGAAACTAGGGCCTAGACCAGGGGTAGGCAACCTATGGCATGCTTGCCAAAAGCGGCACGCAAGCTGATTTTCAGTGGCACTCACACTGCCCAGGTCCTGGATACCGGTCTGGGGGGCTCTGCATTTTAATTTAATTTTAAATGAAGCTTCTTAAACATTTTAAAAACCTTATTTACTTTACATACCACAATAATTTAGTTATATATTATAGACTTATAGAAAGACACCTTTTATAGACGTTAAAATGTATTACCGGCCCGCGAAACCTTAAATTAGAGTGAATAAATGAAGACTTGGCAAACCACTTCTGAAAGGTTGTTGACCCCTGGCCTAGATCATCCACAGTTTTAAAAGTCATAACTAAGGCTACGTTTTAGTCACGGGTATTTTTAGTAAAAGTCATGGACAAATCACGGGCAGTAAACAAAAATTCACAGCCTGTCCATGACTTTTACTATATACCCCTAAAACTTGGGCTGGGAGCGACAGGTGCTTGGGGGGGGGGACAGGTGGCAGCGCACAGCCCGGGGAGGGGGGCAGGCAGTGGTGCGCAACCTGGGGCCCCCGCTGGTGCTGGGGGGGGCAAGTGGCGGTGCGTGGCCCAGGACCCCTGCTGGTGCTGGGAGCGGGGAGGGTTGGCGGGCTGGCAGGCTCCCTACCCGGCTCTGACCAGCATGTCCCTGCAGCTCCTGGGGGGGGGCAGGTTGCCAGGGGAGCTCCGCATGTTGCTCCCACCACAAGCGCCGACTCTGCAGTGCCCATTGGGAGCTGCTGTGGCGGCGTCTGCAAGCATGGGCAGTGCACGGAGCCCCCTGGCCCCTCCGCCTAGGAGCTACAGGGGCATGCCGGTAGGAGGCGGGGACCCCCACTAGGTAAGTGCCGCCCTGCACCCCAAACCTCTGCCTCAGCCCCCTCCCACACACCCAAACTGCTGCTGCTGCTGGCCCAGGGTCTGCCTGACTTGGACAACCCCTGAGCCAACCACACCAGCCAATGCAGAAATCATGGAGCCTTAGTCATAACCAATATCAAGCAGGATTACGGGAAGCAAATGGAAGCCAGTGTTACGGATAGAACACCACAGTTGTAATGTACTCATAGGAAGTAAAGCTGGTCAAAAGAAGGGGGGAAAGGGCAAAAATTGTAAAAAGAAAATCCCTTGTTCTTGCTGAAAAATTTCAGAAGTAGAAATTTTTGACCAGCTTTCATACCAATCCACCAGATGCATTCTGTATGCAGCAGAACCTCCCATTTTCCTGACTCCACATAATTATAGAGACAAAGTGAGTGAGGTAATACCTTTTACTGGACCAACTTCTGGTGGACCAAATTCTAGGGGCTGCATTCCGGTGAGGTGTGTTTTTTTTTTTTGCTTGGGGTGGCAAAAAACCTAGAGCCGGTCCTGTAAGCAGTTAGCACATATTCTAAAGGACCATTCAAGGTAGGGAGGCCCGTTAACACCCCTGCAGTCACCGGACAAAAAGAGGGGGTTAGTGGGTTACAGATTGTTGTAATAAGCCATAAATCCAGAGTCTTTGTTCAGTCCATGATTTTTGGTGTCTAGAAAAGTAATGAATTTAAGCTCCCAGGCTCGCCTTTTGAAAGTGCTGTGCAGGTTTCCTTTGAGGATGAGGACTGATAGGTCAGATGTAGAGTGATCGCTTTGTGAATAGTGTTCATCCACAGACGATAGAGTGGGTTTTTTTTCTTTAAGCGTTTTCCTGTGTGAGTTCATTCAAGAGCATATTGATTGTCTGGTTTCACCCATATAATTGTTATTGGAGCAGTCACTGTATAACCCCCACACCCAGACCACTTAGAGAGTGAGTTAAATGAGTCTGCTCTATAGCCTTATCTTTTTAGCTCATGCTGTAGAGGCTCATGCACTAAGCTCCAGAGGTCCCCAGTTCGATCCCGCCCGCCAACAACCAGGGTCTGTCAGAATTACAACTTCACCGGATGAGATACACAACAGGTTGTCACAGGCATGTGTAGGATCCATTGATCTGAAAGGTTTGTTGTGAGGAGTGTTGATCATTGTAGCAGTGGAAATATGTCTACAGGTTTTGCATCTGTTGTACTGGCAAGGTCTGGTGCTGCTTTGAGTTGGTGTGTCCTGGTCTGTGAGGAGCTTGTTCTGCTGATGAGCTTCACAAGGTTGGTGGTGGGTTGTTTGAATACCAGAAGAGGGGGCTAAGGAAAGAGTCCTTTCAGGATGGGTTTCCCATCAAACATGGGTTGTAGTTGTTTGATGATACCCTGTATGGGTTCCAGGGTGGATGATGGGTGACAACTAGGGGTATGCAGTCAGAGGGGGGTTTATTTCTGTATTGAAGCAGGTTATCTCGGGGTATTTGGGTGGCCCATTCCATGATGCAATCTACTTCTCTGATGGAGTGTCTGTATTTGGTGAAGGCTGTTTTAAGTATGTTAAGGTGTATATCCCGGACTTTCTCCTTGGAGCATATTCTGTGGTATCTGAGTGCCTGGCTATAGATAACACATTTCTTGCTGTGTTTTGGGTGGTTACTGGCTCTCTGAAGGTAGGTGTGCTAATCTGTGGCTTTTTTGCATATGGTTGTCTGTAGGGTTCCACTGTTGAAGCTGATTGTGGTTTCCAGGAAGTTTATGGGATTGTGGAAGTGTTCCAGAGAGAGTTTAATGGACAGGTGGTGGTTGTTGAAGTTATGGTGAAAATCTGTAAAGGAATTTAAACCGTCTATCAAGAGGATGAAAATATCATCGATGTATCTCAGGTAGATCATAGGTTTTGTGGTACAATTGTCCAGAAATTCTTCTTCAAGGTGGCCCATGAAAAGGTTGGCATATTGAGGTGCCATACAATTAGCCATGGCTGTTCCCATGGTTTGGACAAAGGGTTTGTTGTTGAATGTAAAATTCTTATGGATGATGATGAAATGCACGAGTTTGGCAATGTGTTTGGGGTGGATATCTGAGGATTGTCCATTGTCTTGTAAATATTTGAGGCAGGCAGCTATGCCATAATTATGAGGGATGTTGGGGTATAGGGAAGTGACATCCATGGTCGTGAGGATGGTGTTCTGACAGAGATTGTTAATCTTGAGGAGACTGTGGAGGAAGTCAGTTGTATCCTAGAGGAAGCTGGTGCTTTGTGTGGTGAGTGGTTTGAGGATGATTTCTATGAGTCCTGATCATATCTGCCCACCACAATCTTACTGAAGGAAAATCTCCACTGCTACAATGATCAACACCCCACAGAACACGCCTTTCTAGATCAATGCCTCAATAACAATTATGTGGGTGAAACCAGACAATCACTACACTCTTGAATGAACTCACACAGGAAAATGATAAAAGACAAAAACACCCTATCATTTGTGAGTAAACACTTTTCACAAAGTGATCACTCTATATCTGACTTATCAGTCCTCATCCTCAAAGGAAACCTGCATAATACCTTCAAAAGATAAGCCTGAGAGCTAAAATTAATTGCTCTGCCAGATGCCGAAAATCATAGACTGAACAGAGACTCTGGATTTATGGCTTATTAAAACAAATCCACTAGCCCACTCTTTTTGTCCCATGACTGCAGAGGTGTTAAAAGGTCTCTCTACCTGAAATGGTCCCTAAGAGCCGTGTTTCTCAACCTTTCCAGACTACTATACCCCTTTCAGGAGTCTGATTTGTCTTGCATACCCCAACTTTCACCTCACTTAAACACTACTTGCTTACAAAATCAGACGTAAAAATACAAAAGTGATACAGCATACTAATACTGAAAAATTGCTTACTTTCTCATTTTTACCATATAATTATAAAATAAATTGATTGGAATATAAATATTGTATTTACATTTCAGCGTATCGTTTATAGACCAGTATAAAAGGCATTGTATGAAATTTTACTTTGTACTGACCTTGCTAGTGCTTTTTATGTATTAAAACTAGACAAACATCCAGATGAGCTGATGTATCCCCTGGAAGATCTTTGCATATCCCCATGGGTACACGGTACCCCTGGTTGAGAACTACTGCCTTAGAATATGTGCTACTTATGCTAAACAATACATTCCACCTTGCATTTTGCTGTGATGCTGGGAGTTCCTTTCCCAGACCTGAAGAAGAGCTCTGTGTGGCTCA
Source organism: Emys orbicularis (assembly GCF_028017835.1). Lineage (NCBI taxonomy): Eukaryota > Metazoa > Chordata > Testudines > Emydidae > Emys > Emys orbicularis. Next base: position 104,343,677 of record NC_088684.1, read on the forward strand.
AAAGCTTGTCTCTCTCACCAACAGAAGTTGGTCCAATAAAAGCTATTACCTCATCCACCATGTCTCTCTAATATACTGGGACTGACACAGCTACAATTACACAGCATACTCCTCATAATTATAACAGGTACCTTTCCTGTAGTCATTACTACAGGAAATTGTCTATCTCAGTGTTTCTCAAACTGGGGCCGCCGCTTGTCTAAGGAAAGCCCCTGGCAGGCCAGGCCAGTTTGTTTACTTGCCCCGTCCACAGGTCCGGCCAATCGATCACTGCTCCCACCAGCCGTGGTTTGCCGCATGTAGGCCAATGAGAGCTGCGGGAAGTGGCGTGGGCCAAGGGACATACTGGCTGCCGCTTTCAGCAGCTCCCATTGGCCTGGAGCGGCGAACCACAGCCAATGGGAACCGTGATCGGCTGAACCTGCGGACGCAGCAGGTAAACAAACCGGCCTGGCCTGCCAGGGGCTTTCCCTACACAAGCGGCAGCCCCAGTTTGAGAAACACTGGTCTATCTATATAGATAACACCATCTTGGTGTTAGTCACACCTGTGAAATTAGACAGATAAGGTTAAAAAAAATCTAAGCAACCTAGAAAAATTGGAACTTTCCAAAATCACTTTCTCAGTAAGATTGCATCAAAAGGAACACTTATGACTGATTGGTAGCTAGTGAGGTTGGTTAATGTCAGTGTTTCTGGAGCAGGATTCTAACCACTGCTTGTTTAAGAGTGGCCAGTCTTAAAGAATGGCATTAACAGTGCTCATTGATTGAGCCCAATATCATCCCACTTCTCTCCATCAACCATAAGGGACAAAGATTTAGTTCACCAGTGGTAGAATGCAGCATTCTCAGTGCCTTTAGAACCTGCATCAATGAAACTGGGTAGAAACAAATCTCAGAAAGAGAGCTGGTCAGGAATTTTTTTTTGACAAAATGTTGATTTTTTCCTCAATAACTTTCATTGGGAAGATTTTTCAGGTTGAGGATGAAATTTCTGGTCCAAATGCCAAAACCTCAACATCTTTCATGAAATGGCCTCCTTGTTTTCTAGCCAACCCTACTGAGAAGCTGGTGTGTTTGCCATATCTTTCCCTCCCACTGAATCCGGGGTGTTCATCAAATCAGTCCAGATATGATAAATGCTACCAAAAAAGCTCTAATAATTCTGCACAACGAGAACATATCAATTCTGCTAGAGCTAAAGCAGACTGGCTTTACCACTCTGAACAGTTCCACTGGACAACATTTTGTTAATGGTATAAAGGAGGAAAATAAGCATAGAATGTAAAATAGAGTTGTCCAGTGACTAAAAAGTATCATCCTTCAGCAAGGCCAGGAAACCTTTAGGGTCCATCAGTCTAATAGGGTGGATTATTAAAAATAAAATGTTTCACCACCCTGACAGGTATGAGGAGATGCCTGATCCCAATTGAGGAGTCATGATCTGACTGAGACCATGGCACAGTCTTTATACTGTACCTCCAGCCTCATCCCAAGGATCAGATTCAGATGTTTAGCTGTCAGTATGGACTAAGCCTGAACCATATGTGATAGCCTTGAGAGCCCTCACCAAGTTAGAAGAGCCATCGTAAATATGGACACTACAGCCACCTAGTGCTATTAGACAGGCTGACAGAAAGTCAGTCAGCTTGAGCAGAGTTCTTGGCGGAGTAGTGGAGTGGAGTGTTTCCTGTCTTAATTGTATCCTAAGATTCACAAATCAGATTAAACTAATCTGTTCTCAGGGTTAGTTTGGAGGAGTAGTCCAAATGACCTATCCTATCAGTGGGCACATGCTTGTTAGCTGGTCCCTCCATTCTCAAGTTAGCTACCAAATATTTCAGTTTTGAGCCCCTCTCTAATCTCAGCACCATATGGACACACTTTTCCCCATTGTTTATCTAAGATTTTATCTTGACGTACCCTGAAATACTGAGAGTCAAAAGTACTGTAGAATTCAGAAGTGAAATATACTGACATATTGTGTGTATGTGGTGTATACTTTATAATCCACAAAGCACTTTAATTTCAAAACTCCAGGAAGGCTAAAGTTTTCAGATGGGATTGATGTGGCAGTTGGGATGATCAGCTGAAAAGGCTCTGGTGGCTCCTGGGCACCCTTTTCTGTGTAGTCACACCTTCCCCCTCCCCCTCCCCCCCGCCGCTTTATTTTCAAGCCCTTATTTTAGGATTGTAGGAGGTTGCATTTCACTGGGTACTCATGCTACCTTGCCACTGCTGAGTAGAACAAACGGCATCCCAGCCTGTAAAACTGTACTTCCTAGCAACATGTTTGAAACTACAGCTGCCTGATATGGCTAATGAATTTTACAATCAAAAGCTAAAGTGAATTAGCTGTAGCAGATGTTTTTACTCTGGGAACTACCAGACCTTTCTGGCCGCTCATTTATCCTTCAAGAGGATAAAACTCTGCACTTCTATTATGTGTTGTCATTGGAGCATTGCACAACTTTATCAAACTTTTTATTCTGGAAACTGAATTAATTTTCTGCAAGGGAGTTTTTGTGTGGCTCTTTAATCACATTTACTGGGGAACATGTGTACTGTAAAGTTGGAGAGCCGATTATGGCTTCCAGAAAGGCCACTTTCAAAAGGAAACTGCCCTCACTCCTGAGGCCTCCATTTGAAGGTCCTCGGGTTTTGTGAAGAGGAAAAAATTAATTACTATTTTAATAACGAAGCCAAGCCTGCTGAAAATCCTCTTAGAGAGTAGCTGGATGATGTAATGGCTAGCAGGGGGGATATTGAAAACAGTGACCACACAGTCTGCCCTTCACTTTTCTATTCATTCTCTGTAAGATGATACGGGCTGCTGGGTCACACATTAGGGAATTAAAAACATAACACTGCTTGCTTGGTGAGAGGGGAGATACAGAGATAGTAGGTCATTTTAAAATTAACATCTGCCTTAACCTGCCATATAAATTTAACTGTGAAGTTGTGGTTGGGAACACTCCTCTATTGCTGACTTCTCCATTTATTAGTAGCCCCAAAGGTTGTGGGGAGTGGGAAAGGATGCATGAATGTAGGGATAATACTTTGCTTTTAGGGAGCATTCTGACTGGCCAAAGAGCATTTGAAATGGGCAGCTTGTTCAGTGCATCAATCCAACAGCTTCAGAACGTGGCAGCAACTGATGTGCACCAGTATATAACACAGTGGTTCTCAACCTATTGACCATTGTGGGCTGCATCCAATACTACCTGTATAGCCCTGAGGATGTCACATGGGCCGCAGCTATGTGCTGATTGGGCTGCAAGTGGCCCACGGGTTGTGGGTTGAGAATCACTGTTTAACCCTTCTGCTGCATCTTCATCTATCCCCAAATGGATGCAAGTGAAATTTTCATAAGAGAAACACATTAGATAAAGCCTGTGGAGTGAGAAGTTCAATGATCATCATACTGTAATCACACCTCTCCCTTGAGATTTAGAGGCACCCTACTGTGCCTTGTGCCTTTTAATGTCCTCAAAGCCTGATTCTCAATCCAGGCCCCATTGTGTCTTTAAAAAAGCAAACATATAAAGCTCTGTGTTATCAGGAATCTAAATAAATGGATGAATAAACCGGTTTCGCTCAACCTCCTTAAAACAGGAGCTGATTGTTTAAATTGTGAGTAAACCATGCAAAATCATATGTCCATAAATTCAAACCTAATTAACAGATAATACAGGTCCTGTCTCATTAAGAAACAAACTCCCACCAAAGCAACAGCCAGTTTCATTCAGCCACCCCTGAGGAATGCTTCAGAGCTCCCAGCCTTTCAGCTGAGATATTCCCCCATTTAGAGCCAAATTTGTCCCTGGTGTAATGCCACAGAAGTCAATGGAGTTACCCCAGGGATGAATCTGATCCTTCAAGCCTAGCTACACAACTCCTTAATGGACCAGAGGGATTGCTACTAAGTGATGCCTGGCACTTTCCTCCCTGCTGTAGCTGAGCATGCTGTCTTTGCAGCATGCCCAAAGAGCAAGAGATGGGAGTGAACCCAAGTCTCCTGCTGAGAAAGGGAAGACAGCGGCAGTTTACCTCTGAGACTGCCCCTAAAAGAGATCACTTTATAGGCTTTAAAACCTTAGTGATCATGAGAAAAGAAGAAGAGGAAGGGAAACCCAAACACAGTACTTCCTTGGCTTTTAGTCAGCTCAGAGAGGTTTACAGGCCTGTTGCCATCTCAGCCTCAATTTTCCTTTCCTTTTTCAAAACTTAATATAAAGAGTCATAAAGAAAAGAAGCACAGCATAAATGACTAACAGGGAACACATCAACCTAGAAAATAATTAAGACATAAATGAATAGGTAATATTTCTAAATAATTAGAAGATGAGATTATACTCTCTTTTTTTTATGTTTATAACCTGACTATTTGTTCCACCTTGAAATTACCCTGGCTATCAGAAAAGATTGTGAATCCTACTGATATGAAGCGTCTCAGTTAAGATTATTAATCCTGTGACAGTGCAATTGCTTTGATATCAATAAGTGTTTTTTTTTATGAATTTCACAGAAAAGCAGGTGTATAAAATAAAACCCATATCAAATATACATTATTATTGTGGCGTTAATGCCACCCTTAGGCTACAATAACTTGTATATTTTCTATTTCTAAAAAGGTTTCTAAGCTTTTTTAAAGCAGAATATGTTGCAAATATATCAAAACCATGTGTTTATGGGAGGCAGGATTGTCTCTTGGTTACAGAAAAGGCCTGGAAGCCATCATAATACTAGATTTCATGGCTCACTTAGCTGCTTACTTTCTGTCTATTCCTGTCTTTCTGTATGGGTGAAATTCACCTCTGTGTAGAGGTCTGTACACCACCTAAGACCCTATTTTAAAGGTTTCAGTGGGTTTTATATGGGATGTAGCCTTGTGCTGCCTTTTGCACATGGAGGGTTTCACCCTATGTGTACAACTCCCATTGACATCTGTGAGTATTAACTATAGCTAAGAGGAAAAGAATAGAAATTATTCTGGGTGGTCATGTGATTTGCAAAACATAGGGCCAAACCTTGCTCTCATTTATTTCCATGACTACCACCAACCTAGATATAAAATGGGGTAGAACAGTCAGACCTCTCAGGAAGGAGCTACCTAGCTAGATGGATTCTGCATCTTTTTCCCTTTTTTTCTTTTTTTAATGTATTTATTTAGTGTGAAATCCTGGTCCCATGAAGTCAATAGCAAACTCCCACTGACTACAGTGGGGTCAATATTTCACCTTCTGGAGAGTAAATGAGAGGTGTCCCAGTCCTCTTAACCTTATAATTATTACTATTTTTTTTTCAATAATTGGTCAGTAAAAACGTGATTTGAGATGTGAGATAATTAAATCTTTAAAGGTTCAGTGCTGTTTTAGGAATGGAAGCATGATGCAGACTGCATGCCAGACCCACCAGCTGGTGTACAGAACGGGAAAGAGTAACATCCTTCACCTGACTTCTCCCCACCCTCTTACATACAGCTATCACACACAGGAACTCTACAATCCACTATGAGAATGTGCCCATTTCCTGCATAGAAGCACAAGGCCAGGAAAAGTGAAGCCAGAACTGGGCTTAATTGTGCCCTATCAGATTACAATTTGTATTTGTTCTCTAAATCCTTACTTGAGTCGCTAATAATACTTTAAATGACTAAAACTGTAAAAATGATCAAAATCTAATTTACTTTACACGAGGTAGGCTGTTGGCTTGTTTTTTGCTTTTCTCTCACTTTGGGTAATGACAGCAGACACGTTAGTTTCTTGTCCGTTACTTCCTGGCTCTCATGCACCAGAACAAAGCTTCAGTGTTCAGTTTAGAAACAAGCTGTTTTAATAATAATGTCAACATAAGAAAGGGCAATTGGGTAACTGTGTGTCTGGATGATGTTCTAAAGGGGTATCTATAGTATCTAATAAGTTACTTGAGCTATTTGAATCTCAAGATGTTTTGCGGCTTCTTTATTTTAAAACCCGTTGCTAGTTTTTTGACAATTGCAAACCAATCTCTTTTATTTTTAACTTTGAGAAAGAAGGTTGACAGGTAGATGTCTTGAAAGGGAAAAACAAGAAACTGCTTTTCAGCACAAATCTGTCTCCAGATTAATTAATTAAATAAAGATGCTGGCCATGTGTACGGAGAACTAGCAAATACATTTTAATATATTGTATCTTCTGTTGAGGTCATGGAAAACTGGAGAGGTGCCAGAAGACTGGGAGGTGAGGAAGGGGGGAGGATTAATCTTCAGAAAATGGAAAGGAGGGAGATCCTGGGCCATTACCAACCAGAAATCTAACTTCTATCCCTGGCACAAAAATGGAACAATACTAAGCAATCAAGTCACTAAACATATAGAGGAAGGTAGAATCATGAGTTGTAAGCTGCTTACATCTTGGCAGATGAACCTGATTCATTACTTGCTTGGCTTAGGTTTCAAGGATTTGGGGGGAGGGGAGAGGTCAGGGGGTCAGGGATGTAATTATAAAATTATTGAAGGAAACTTATATATGTATTTTGATTTTTAGTCAACTGTTTAACATTGCATTTTTTCCCAGAATGCCTTCCTGGGAGCTGGCCCTTTAAATCTGGCAGCCACAAGGAGCTGCAGCCCTAGGGTAGCCATTTTGTAGTAAGCTGCTGTATATTGCATCTTCCCTCTCTCCCAGCTGGTAACTGCTCTTTGCTTCTGTTATCATCATTATCATAGTGCCTAGTCAGTCAGGGACAAGGATCCCATTGTGCTGGGTGCTGTACAAACACAGAACAGAAAGACAATCCCTGTCCCAAAGAGTTTGCAATCTAAATAATGTTTTCCTTAGTTCTCTTTTCCCCTGCTATCCTGAGGTGATGGCACATTTTCACTCTTGTTTTAAAAATAATTAAAAGTTGCTTGGCTCGAAACACTGCTGTTGTCTTCATGCCTTGTCATCCACTTTTCAATCCACATGACAAAGCAGTGAGTTGTGATGAGGTGCTTCAGACATCTGTGTTAGGGTTTGGTCTTTTATATATTCCTTAATGATCTATAAGAGAGTAAACAAGAGTTTAATACAATTTGCAGATGGTAACACAAAAAGCTGGAGATTAGAATCTTGGGCAGAAAATAAATAAGAGATTTGTTTTGGAAAATAGGGATCTAATTATGGGGGTGAAATAAATGTAAACATAAAACAAATATATTCAAAGGGTGGGAAAAATCTTGAAAGCAGTGATGGCAAAAGAGACCTTGAGTTAATAGTGCATAGTAAATTAGACAAATTTTGTGGTAATAGTGAAGTAATCCCAAGAGCAGCTCAGGGAAAGGTAAGTGAATTATGCACTCATGAAAGGTAATGTGGCAGTGTTTAAAGCTGGATATACACAAGCACTCTGTCACAACGCAGGGAAGTCATGGTTCTGTCAGCTTTGGTGAAACTGTACCAGGAGTATTGTATTTGTTACTGAGCGCCTGGTTATCAGAAAAATAGCAGTATATTGGATGGAGGCTAGAAAAAAGAGCAAAAAGAAAAATAGTTTAGGGGACTAAATAAACAAACCTGTAAGAGCAAAAGAGTTAAATATGACGACTAAGCAGGGGACATGATAATGGTCTACAAATATTGGGGAAGACATGTTTTAAGATAGTATAAGACGGTGAAAAGGAATGAAATTAAGAAAGAGAAATTTTAGGCTAAGTACCAGTAAATCTTCCTGATTGTGAGGTGTTTACATTTGTGGAACAATCTCTGCGTGAAATGGTAGAAGCCTCTTAACGTGGAACATTTAAAAGCTAGATTGGACAATAAGGAACAATCCTGCACTGGCAAGAAGATAGGCTATATGATGTAACAGTTCTTTTCTCTCTCTAACATGTATGATTGTATGAGAAGATTAGTAACAACAATGTAACTGAACAGAGATTTTGGCCAAATGTTACTTTTCAGAGCTTACTCATAGAAATACCAACAAACTTTGTAGTAACAGTGAAATAATCGTAATGCTGGCTCGGGGAATGTAAGTGAACTATATGTTCATGAAAAGTAAGAGAATTGGCTGTAGGTGGAAAATGAAGTCCTTTAGCTTCACATCAGGTAAAGCATGTGGAGTGGCAGCGCAAGTTTCTGCATGTTGTCCTGCCCACATGCCTCTTCTCTGACCTGAAAAGATCAATGAGAATAGTTAAGTATTTATGCCTATTCGGTTCCTGGTTTCTCTGCTGAGAAGAAGAGTGAGTGATGGTGTCATTTAGGGCCCAAATATGCAACAACAGCTCACGTCTGAGAAAACTTTTGAACAGAATCCAATGAGACTGCTGGCATGAGTGTTTTCCTATTTGAGTGCCCAACTGCCGCCTTAGGAGCTTAAGTCCAAAATTTACATCCTCAAAGCCACCACTCAGCTGTACCTACATGGCCCACTGTCTTAAATATTTCATACACAGTGATTTCAGCAGGAGATTTGGAGAGAAATCTCTAGAATACCCCATAGCTGAGTGGTTAGGGGACTTGCCTAGAAGTGGGAGACCTGGGTTTAAATTCCTGCTCTATATAAGGCAGGAAAAAAAAGATTTGAACCTGGGTCTCCCACATCTTGGGTGAGTACTCTAACCACGGGACTAACTTCAGCAGAGGATTTGTGGCTGAAGTGCCCTCTGAGTTGGAGCCACCTCCCTCTCCTCAGCGTTTCCTATTGGCTGGCTTAGGCAGCTCCCTATTCAGCATACTGGCTTTTGTGAATCTCAGTTTTAGGTACTTAACTTTTCCCATGAATTGTATAGGGAGCGTGGGTGCCTGAAAACTTGGGACTCTGGATTCCACTAGGTGGTAGGGCACCAAATCACTAGTCATTGCAATGTTGGGTCCATCTCCTTTGTGGATCTAGCCCTTAGCATTGATTGTGATGTAGACACCTGTGCTCTATCAAATGAACCCATTTCACTTAGATCATCAAAGAGCTGTCAGATGGTCATGACTCTGAATCACTACCAATATGATCATATTTGAACCACTGCCCTCAAGCTGAAGCTTTCAGATCCCCACTATCAGTCCCCCAAGCCATCTACTTCATTTCTGGCCAGTAAAGACCAGGGAAATTATGATGCACTTGATTTCTCAATTGGAGGACATCAGAAGCACTCTTCTTAGACCTCCTTGGCAACCTCTAACAAGTGACTTTGATGGCAAAGATGTGCACATCATCTAAAGCAAATTTCCTGCAAGAACTATAAGAATGAGAAAGAGAAAAGCAGTTCTGAAATGAAAATCTAGACAACAGCACTTACTCAGAAGTTAGACTCAACATAGAAAGTGAAAGCGAGCAGTCTAAAAAAGGTGGGTTTATTTAGATGGTAAACTAAAACTAGATGTGAGCATTTGCCAGGATTTAAAAGCATTGGACATTTGCAGTTGTAAACAGGGTGCCTCCATGTATTATGTACAATAACAAAAAAGAGAAGCGTCACTCTGTTAACTTAGAACCTGTTTTATTATTTCTGTAAAATAACTGTTATATGAGTAGGGCTTTTTTAACCTTTAACCACTTGCTGCTTTTTGAAAATATGAAAGGGAAATCTGTATGCCTTCCTGATTAGCTAGAGTACCCAATAATGCTGCTCTCTTTACCAATCAACTTACAAAATTATATTTGGATGTGGGAAGGAAGGCCACAAATAATAACTTCCCTTCTTTTATGGCAGAGCAGCCATGCAATACTAATTTAATTTGCTCTTGAGAAAGATTATATGAACAGCTCTTCTGCTTGTGTAGCTCACTTTACAAAACAAAGCACTGAAAGAGATGGCAGCGCTGATAGACTGGGTTGTCTCTGAAGATGGGAAGAGTATTTTAAGTCAGTGATTTGAAGCACTGACCAAAATCTTCAAACAAGCTCTACACTAATGTTGTGAATTGTGTCTTTTAGAAATACAAGGAATGGCAATCTGGGCCTTAATTGAAACTATCCTTCATAACTAAACCCTAGGCTTTTCTTTTCTTTAAGTCCCATAGTTGACTTAACTAAGTAAGGATGAGGGAATCAGTTTAGAAATTACCCAAACCTTCTTCCAGAATCTATACCAAATCTTTAAACATTTTTAAAAATTCTGCTAACCTTTTAGGAACAAACAACAACAACAAAACCCTTATGAACTCTTGCTCTTTCTTGGTATTGATGGGAGGTATTGAAATACCACAAAAGAAGCTGAAATCACTAAGAACAAACTTTCCAGCTTCTTCTGATTTTTCAGACTGAGATAATTCTTATCAGAAACATCCAGATCTTGTGAGGTTCACCTGGCACTGCTATCAACCCAAGTTTCTAGATGTCTTTAGGATCATCTGAGAACATTTCCGGATTGTTGGATTCACTCATATTTATACCAACACATGGGAAAAAAATGTGCCTTTTCCCCCCCTCAAAACTTTAGTGGATGTCATTCCCAAGCTAACCTTATTTTGATAAAGTGCACAAAAGTGTCAGTCCACCTAAAGATTTTTATGGGATTTAGTCATCCTCAATCAATATGTTTACTCTCCAGCAAAATAGATTGTATAGCTAAACTTGTTGCAAGGGCTGCACTGTGATCTTTGGACCAAACTCACACTTTCCAAATAAGCTTCTCGGTGAGAGGTGGGTATTCACTTTTTCTTACTGAAAGTACCTTCCTCTTCACAGGGAAGACAAAATCAGAATAATTTCTTGGAAAGAAGAATGACTGTGGACAAGAATCCAGTAAGTTAGGCTCTGATCCCACAGCTGACTGCATGCGAGTGCAGTAATGCACCTGCACAAAGCCCTATAGAAGTCCTGGGCTCTGGGCAGCAATAGGGGGGAAACCATGCGCAGTCCATTGCAGGATGTGTGGCCTTATTCAGTAAATCTGAATGGCTCACCCAGCACCAGACAGATGTATTCAGTATTGCGCACTGGTTGGACCATTGCTTTTATATTGCTTATTGACCTGAAAGCAAAAACTTTAACCATAAAATCCATTGCAAATGCAAACTTTCTTTTTTTACACCTGTACATAGGTAAATGATGTGCCCCATATAATTTCACCTTGGCATGAAAGACAAGCCAAAAAATTACTAATGCTTTAATAGAATATTTATGCTGCTATTTTAAGGGCAGGATGGAGGTAAGAGAATATAGTGTTTAATTTCTAAATCACTAGTTCAAATTCAGCCAAGGTCAGTAGTGAACAAATAAATTTTATCTACATGAAATGACTTCATGACATTAATGCATTTCCCCGTGGACATGTGCCAAGTTACAAAAACCATAATTACCAGTAGCAGTCTTCGTGAAAGTCTCAGCAGAAAGACCAAAGACTGAATAGCCATGGAGACTAACCTTTCATATGAAGAGGTGCTCCTTCTAGTTCATTACTGGGACACGTTGGGGAAGCTTACACCCTTTCTATAGCTGTTGTGTGTATATACAAAGGACACTGGTCAACCCACTATTTTTCACCAGCACTAAAATCCACTCCAGATATATAAATTCAGCTATCTTACCTTCTAAGGTTGCAGAACTAGTTAAACAGGGCCTTCTTCCATAAAGTAAAAGATAAAACTACATCTGTAAAGAATGCTCTCAGGGTGCAGAGACAGTAATACATATGGGTTAAATATTGCTATATTTAATGATATGCCGTATGGTATAGTTAGACTCACAGTAGTTCACTGGAATATATACTATATCATAACACTGTGTGTGGGTTTTGCTTCAGTAAAAAAAATAAATACATAAAATATAATAAAAGCCACAGTCACCAAGTTGCCTGTTGAAGAAGAAACTGTCAGTATGAAAAATAACAAACAGCCAAACAGTGCGGGGTTTTGGAGGAGGGAATGCAGAGAGGCAAAAGAAAGCCAGGAAAACTAGATAGGATCAGCTCCAATGGAAGAGGGAGGGTGAAGGACAAGCAGTGAGGTTTTTTCCATATAATAGGTTCCATGTAATGCTTGTAAAAATATATGCTAGGAAGGTCATAGCTCATTACATCTATATATGTGTGCATAGATTTATAGAAACTTATGTGTGTTTATAAGTATATATTGTATATTATGCACATATTCATATACACATACTAAATCTTGTCAAAACTACACACCGAATAAACACATAAATGGGACACTCTGTAAAGAGCAAATTGCTGTGTATTGTTTTGGTAGACAGTTATATAAAGTATCCATTTTTTAGAATAGATGTCCATGCCGATATTACACTGAATAGGCCTTTCAGATGTGGCTCGTCTGGAGGAGATCTGAGAAGCAGAGGTGAGATGGCCAGGAAAGGGAGAGGGGCTTTAATGAAACTGAATTTTCATTAACAAAGGGCCAGATTCTGGAACTGCTTTGCTCACAGAATTCCCATTGAAGTTGCTGGGGACTGGGGGCATTGGAAGGCTGCAGAATCAGGCCCCACAATTCTAGGCAGATTTTCACTTTATAGTTTGGAAGAGAATATTTTCCAGGTTTTGACTGAATAGGTCAGGAGCTGCGCAAATTGGAAATACGAATGAATACACTATGGATATGGCATAAGTAGGTGTTAGCAGTACATTATATATTAGTAGAGATCCACATCAGTGGAGGTGCCACTGTCTTTTTAATATTACGTAGTTGCTGTTCTCAGGGGTGAATCTTTCCGCTGTTCGGCAGCATGGCTTATACTTCCAGCAAAACTGCAACATTAACGCAGCCTAAGCAACAGTAAAAAGCATCAAAGCAAGTTCTGCCTCTTCCTTACAAAGTTTTACTCGGAGGGCTGCGTAAACAGAGCACTGTCTCTTTAACTGATTTTATTTTCTCTCTCTCTCTTTTTTTTTTAGTTTAAAGATTACATTTAATATCTATTTCCCAGCAGTGTACAAACTGACATCATCTACTCATAAAAGCGGAATGCTTTGCTTTTTTAAGCTTCAAGCTGAATAACAAATTGCCACAGATGACAGCATAAAAGAATAACAGAATGGAATCAAAAGAAAATTCATTGTCAACAGAAACCCCCTGCTGAGGAATTTCAATTTCATATATCTAATTATCCCTGTCAGTTGGAAGAACTGACAAAAAGCATTCTTTGTTCTCTCTTTCTGCCTCCCGCATCTCACTCTCAATTAATTCCGGCATACAAATATGACTAATTGTCTTTGCAGTGCTCAAGAGCTCTGTATATAAATGTTCATGAACTGAAAATGATTTGGACGGTATTCATGCATCGATTTATGATATTTGAACACAATAGACATGCATAATTCAGGTGACCATGTTAGCACCCTCACAAGCCCTTATTACAGAGATTAGACAGGATTCTCTTTTCACGTCCCTTTTTCATATGTGCTTTGTGACAATAACTCACTTTGCACCTATTAAAAGAGGAAGCATTATATGTCTGCTGTGGCTCATTGAAATTACCATGAACAAGATTATCAGCATTTAAATAACATACTGGAGGTGGCCAGAAAAATATTAGGTACTTTGAAAAGCACAACTAGGATCACTCAATGAAGGTTAACATTTTTTTTTCTGCGTAGATCAATTCAAGAAGCCTTTCCAATGTCCTATATTAACAAATATTACAGGGTTAAGATTTCTCTGGCACTGTCTTTTTGTAACTTTTCCTCTACTGTTTTTCAAGGTGATTTCTAACCAAACACTATGATCATCACATCATAATATAGGCAATACTATTTCAAGGGGAAAGGGGCTTCTGTGCTGAAGAATAAGATTCATAATGAACAATAGGAGTGTTTTATGGAAAACTTTGCTGCCTTGCTTCATAATGAAACCGTCTCAGCTTTCTGACGGGGTTTGTGTGACTGTTACTACATTCATTAAAATCATATTAAGATTAGCAAAATGCACATTCATCCAGGAAAATTTTATAGATGTGGTGGTTGATTCTATACTACTTAAGGCAATGCTCTCATTCAGACCAATGGGGGTTCTGTGGAAGTAAAGAGAACAGGATGGGTCCTCCTAAAGCTTTGTCTAGACTGGGTTTTTAGTCACTTGTGTGGCTGCAAGCAGTGCTAGTGTAACGTTTACATCAGTACACTGATTCCACATTGAAGGTTGGCAGTGGTGTAGCTAAACTAGCAGTTTAAAAACTCTTGTGTAGACAAGGTCAAAATCTGTGCATTAGACTTTTCACTCCTGAAAGGACACATTCTCCTCTCTGAGTCCCGACTCTGGTATATATAAAACTCCCCTGAGAACAATGGAGTTAGATAATATATGTTTGAAAAATGCATATGGACACATAACAAAAGACTGTATTATAATGGATACGTACAGTGGTAGCAGAGTTAGGTGTGCCCAGCTTTAATTTTCTTGTGTATTGGCTTTTGTTGAAATGTGCAACATAATGATTGCTTAACATAGCTCTTATTTTTTTGGAAGGTAATTTTTCCTGGAATGTACTTTTAGCAATTTTTAAAGATTTGAAAGGAAAAAAGGTGGGAAAGGAATTTCCTCATGACAGTATATGTCTATATTGCAATGTCCTGTCTCAGGCATCTTTCTCACCTTTCTTCCGTAAAACTTGGGAGCTGCACAAAGCCTTTGGCACAGGGACAGAGAGTACTTCAAGATGAGCAGTGACTGAGGCAAGGACTTCTGCATGCCCTCATTCAATGCCTGCCTTACAAAATGCTCAGAAACTTGTGTGGAAAACTGTGCACCCTGTGCATAAAATTTCCCATGACACCCAGCAATTTATGTGCCCTTTGCATACAGTTTTGAACAGCAGCTGGATCCTACCGCTGCACACAGAAAATGTCATGAGCTCAGCAAATGGTGTTTTCCATGTGAAACAGAGTAGTGATTTATGCATGAACTCATCATTCACTGAAAACCTTATGAGAAGCACATGCAATAAGGACAGGGCTCCTGCAGCAAACAGGGGTTTAGAATGGGAGCCGTTATTCAGCCTTAACTGTAGGGTTACAGCATGCTAGAATTATTGTAACAGTAAATTGCAATCATTCTCTGCTGTTACTATTAGGAAGCCTCTAGGCTAAATTCAGTAGTGAAAAAAATAGTAGTGCAAAGTTACATGTTTGGAAAGGGATTGGAAAACAGGTGTGAATGGTCAAGTATAAACAGAGGCACACAGCTACTATGGCAATGGTAACTATGGAAATACCTAGGTAAACAAAATTTCAACATATGAGCATTTATTGGGTGTGCAATTAAACTTAAGTAGCAGCGGGAAGAGCCTGCGTTAGCTTGAACTCTGATGTTGCTTTCCCATCCCCACGCCCTTGGCTGCCCTCTGAGCCGGTACACTGCAATAGTTTAGCATGCCCACTGAATGTGTAATATGTGCAAGTTACACTGCTTTAATGTTTACACCCCTTTCTTCTGCCCACTTACACTGCTATTCATGCCACTGCTCAATGTAGCTCCATTGATTAAAATTATATTTATTATTTCTATTATAGCACCTAGGTGCTCAAGTCAAATACCAACCTCATCAGGAGTTCTGCCTGAGTGTTACAGGAGCAGGCCCTTTAACAACAGGTAATTAGTGCTTTTCTCCTTGCAAACATTTAGCCATGCTTGTTAATTAATAATGGAGAGTTTATTTCAGGTTAGACATAAAGATTTCCCCCATTTAAAAAAAAATCTTAAAAGTTCAACTAAACATTCTTAAGTCCGAATTCAGACCTGGTGTGAATGGGTGCAATTCGATTGAACTCAGTGGGCGTATGCTGGTTTTACACCAGGTTTGAATTTTGCCCATTGTTTTAAAAAGCTGTCTAAAATACCTAGGAAGCTGGTCCCCAATCTTGAAAAGACACCCAAATTGTTGAATTCCTGTGCCCACACAGAGCCCCACTGAAGTAAATTCAACCTCACATGATTGTTTGCAATATCTTTCGCAGACACATATGCAGCATACAGCACTGTGTCTATTAGGCAACCAAGGCCCTGAGCCTTTAAAGAGAATTGAATGGGTTGATCCTGGGTTCAGCCCCATGGTTATCTTTGTAGGATCACAGCCTTGGTTAACTAATAGATGATACTGTACGTTTTATCAGCATCCATGGAAGATATTTGGAGCCATATCCTGCTCTCACATAAATCTGTTTTAAAATCAGTGAAGTTACTCCAGATTTACGTCACATAACTGCAAAGGTTTTGGTTCGTTTTTTCTAAATAATGAAAATGCTTTCTTTAGAAAGAAAGAAACTTCCTGTGACCATTAGCTGAATTAATGTCAGAAAGCCAGGAACCTCAAAATTAAGACACCTTCTCAATCTTTAACTCACCCTGTTGGCTTTTTATTTTAGTTTAGTTTAATTTTGCAACTACAGGAGTTAATGAAGCCATACCTTTTAATTTCCTGTTTTTTTCCACTTTAACGCTGATTTGTATCTCTACAGACATGGCTAAGTCCTGTTTAGAAAAATGTTAAAACTTAAACACTCTAATGTTCCTATGAAGCTCTCATTTCAAATCTCAGCTGAAAATATATCTTTTCTCCCTTGCCTGTACCTGTTAATTTTGCTCTCCCTCTACAATTATTTATCTCTGTAACTGTATTGTTTAACTCCTGTAAAGCGGTTTTGGGATACACTTTGGATGAAAGACGCTATACAACATAAAGTTGTTTTGTTTTGTACAAGCTGGCACATATTCGGCTGCACATAAACCTTGGCTGAGATCTCTCTTATATTATTTCCTAGGTTCTCCCCAGCCATTTTCTCAGAACATTTCCACCTCTTTTCTTTGCCTGGGATATACTAGAAGAATAACTCTCCTCTTAAGATTAATAGGTAACTAGAAATGTATTTGCCACCAAAAATGTGCTTATTTCCAATTAGAAATGCATCTTCGAAACAAGAATGATTTTATTAAGGGAATAGGTCTGTAGCACTGATGCAGTTAACATATAATGCCACCATGGGGAAAAAAATCGTAAGTCAGATACTGAATGACTATTATGGATATTTTAAACCTAAAATCTATTTTGATTTTATGAGCAATCTGAAGTGATTGATGCTTGGGAACTCTGTGCTCTATATGAGCCTTTCTGTATCCTTAGTCAAATAAAGCAAGCAGGTGCAAGTCATAGGAGTTACTGATTATTTATGGCTTTTAGATACTTTGTGGGTTTAGCTGGTGAGAAAAGTTTTATTCCACTCACATGGACAAAACCCAACCAACTGTCTGGACTGATTAAATTCACATTGTTGCATGAACACATGGCAGGCAGGGGAAAAATTATGAAATCTCACCGCCTATGCCATGGCAACTGAGCAAACAGCTCATGGGAAGAATGTGAATAATAGAAAATAGCAATATTTCTCTTTGTGTTTTCACACTTGACAGTTTTATCCCCACATCTGTCTGATGTCCAGTGCACAAGTGTCTGCTGTAGATACTCTTTCTCTCTTAGTTGAGTCATCTTCTGCTATAAGTTGTCTTGAAGATGATCCATATAGTCTTTAAGCTTCAGAGAATATGCACTAGGAAAGTTTTTATACCACAGGTAACTCAAGGAAATGGATGAGAGAACTAATACAAAGGATTTTAAAAGTGGCTGGGCCCTGTAACAATTTCATTGCACATTAAAGATTTCACATCTCTAAACTGAAACTGAATATTGAAAGCACTTCAAATGGATGAGTTGCACCAAACTTCTAAAAGATCTTTACAAAATGGTGATTAATTCTCATGCTCATCTATTTAAGCAATTTTTAATCCATGACATCACTTCACCAGTTCTTAAGAGACATCAACAGTATTACTAAAGGCTATTGCCAGATCCTCATCTCAGTTGCACTGAAATGAGAAGTTGGCTCCAATTTTTAAAGAAAGATAAAAATATAAATTGTTTCCTGAAAACTTCCTAGTATTCATTGTGACATTTCTATTTCTCTTATATTGTATGTATGTATGTTTTCCTAGAGCGGGGGAAACTTTCTCAGTGACTTGGTACTTGTCATGGGGAAAAATGCTTATTTGAGCTTTGGTAAAGTATACCAGAAATCCAAAATAAAATCCCAACACAACTGGAAATAAATATATGACATGTCTCAGGTGGCTTTTTCAGTCCCAGTTTTGGTGGTTACTACTGCAAATGTTTAACATCCAGATTTGTATACTTGGTTGCATAAGGTACTGCTTCTGCAAATACTTAGGGTTGTGTTTATAACTTTAAACATGTGAGTAGTCCTCAGTGGGAATACACCCATGATTAAAATAAAGTATGTGTTGCTTGCAGGAGCAGAACCTAAATGAAGAGACCACACTATATGCCTTACATCGTGTCCTATGCTATTTCTTTTTTCAATTTGCAGCCAGGCTTATGTGGGATGATAGCTACGTTGCTAGCAAGTCAAATGTTATATTGTTTTCTGTACTACATGATTGAGGTAAATGAAGATGTTCTGTGCTTTTTTTTTTTTTTTTTCTGCCCTAATGAATAAGTGAGGTAGAAAAACACAGGGATGAATATTATAAATACAGTACTTTCATGAGACTAGAAACATCTTTGTTTACTTGTTTTTGCTACTACTGCTGCGGTGCTTCTGACAGACTCATGAAAACCTTATTGAGTCCTGTCCCGCAGCTCTGATTTATCATGAATCAAACATTTTCATCTTTCATAATTGTTCAGAAATTAGAACACCTTGTGCTCCTGGGAGCCCAACCCAGGGACAATGGGCCAGCAGGCCTTGAAGAAACACCATCCCTTTGAAGAGTGCAAAGGTCTGTGGGCAGCTGAAAGGGGAGGGTAAGCCAGCAATGAGGAAAAAGAGATGATGGTACATACAGAAGGGAAAGAGAGAGAGAGAAAGCTATATACTGCATAGAATTCTTCAAGAGGAAAGTTTCAAGTGATACAAAAACTACTGATGGGGTACAAGTATTATTATTATTAGATTTATCTAAGGCATTTGATCAAGAGGAGCACAATTACCTGTTGATTAATCTTGAATCAGTGGTAGGATTTCTTGGACAGCATTCAGATGATTTCAGATTTATTCAAATCCTCATATATGCCATATTATTTGGGGTAATTTACAATTTGCTATAAAATGTTGTTTCGAGTAGGGCTGTATGCATTGCACATGTGTACTGGTCCCTCTTCATAGATCTGGGTATGATGATCAACATTTTGCTGATGACACCAAGAGTTACATTTGTTTTTTAAGCGAATCCATGTCTGGATTAGCTCACCTCTTTTGTAGCTCAGCCTGGAAAACCACAAATACTTTAATCCTGTCTGATTGGTAAAAATGGTCACCTGGGTCCTGCTATCTCCTTTCCTCCTTTGATGGATTTGGCTATGGTTTTGTTGGCAAGCTGTAAAAAGAAAAAAAAGTGGAGTTGCAGAATACTGGACACTTCCTAAATATATAGGGCCAAATTTGGAGATGACTTAAAACCCTGTGCAATCCGTTTTAGGCCTAAACTGTTCCCTGGGGTGTAACTCAAGACCATACTTATAATGTCAGATTTGACTCTCAGATACGCCAGTGTAAATATGGAGTCACTCTGACTTCATGGGTTTTAACGTCACATTTACACCCCTGTAAAATGAGAGCTGCAACAGTCGGTATCTAAACTATTAACACTCTCTGCATTTTTAGGGCAGGGGTAAAGGGTAAAATGATTGTAATAAAAAAATAGAAATACAGAAATTATTATTAAAAATTGTGACCTATGCAGATGCGGCTCCAGGCACCAACGCTCCAAGCGCGTGCCTGGGGCGGCAAGCCGCAGGGGGCGCCCTGCCGGTCCCTGCGAGGGCGGCAGTCCATGGATTCGGCGGCAATTCGGCGGCGGGTACGCCGAATCCGCGGGACCGGGGACCTCCCGCAGGCATGCCACCGAAGGCAGCCTGCCTGCCGTGCTTGGGGCGGCAAAAAAGCTAGACCTGCCCCTGGACCTATGTACAGTAAAAGAAAAGATGTCCATGGACGCAGTCCTGCTCCCACTGAAGTCAAGTGGAATGCTGCCCCTGATTTGAAGGAAAGCATGATGAAGCCCTTATGTGCCACTTGCCCCTATGGAGTTACTGGAGCGGTGGGGAGGGTTGGAAAGAAATACAGTAGCAGAGAGAGAATGAAAAAAAACCCCAAACCATGATATACCTTCAGTTCACAAAGAGAGCTTTCCTCATGAAGGGGTATATTATTCTCTTATGTGTATGTGGCTTCCATTACCAATAATGGGAGTTGATCACACACAGAGAGGAGAATAGACTCTTCCATCTGACATCTCATTGGCTGCCTTGTATAAAGCCCATATACAATGCCAAGTTAGTCTGGATCAAGCTACTAATTGGTATCACGTTGTATATTGCTGAAGTTTATTTATTTT